>NW_026779090.1:0-47500 GCF_030144855.1 Hypanus sabinus
GGGGTGTGTCGGTGTCACAGTGAGGGGTGTGGGGTGTGTCGGTGTCACAGTGAGGGGTGAGGGGTGTGTCGGTGTCACAGTGAGGGGTGTGGGGTGTGTCAGTGTCACGGTGAGGGGTGAGGGGTGTGTCGGTGTCACAGTGAGGGGTGTGGGGTGAGTCGGTGTCACAGTGAGGGGTGTGGGGAGTGTCGGTGTCACAGTGAGGGGTGAGGGGTGTGTCGGTGTCACAGTGAGGGGTGAGGGGTGTGTCGGTGTCACAGTGAGGGGTGTGGGGAGTGTTGGTGTCAGTGAGGGGTGTGGGGAGTGTCGGTGTCACAGTGAGGAGTGTGGGGAGTGTTGGTGTCAGTGAGGGGTGTGGGGAGTGTCGGTGTCAAGGTGAGGGGCGTGGGGAGTGTCGGTGTCACGGTGAGGGGTGTGGGGTGTGTCAGTGTCACAGTGAGGGGTGTCGGGTGTGTCAGTGTCACAGTGAGGGGTGAGGGGTGTGTCTGTGTCACAGTGAGGGGTGTCGGGTGTGTCAGTGTCACAGTGAGGGGTGTGGGGAGTGTCAGTGTCACGGTGAGGGGTGTGGGGTGTGTCGGTGTCACGGTGAGGGGTGAGGGGTGTGTCGGTGTCACGGTGAGGGGCGTGGGGTGTGTCGGTGTCACGGTGAGGGGCGTGGGGAGTGTCGGTGTCACGGTGAGGGGCGTGGGGAGTGTCGGTGTCACGGTGAGGGGCGTGGGGAGTGTCGGTGTCACAGTGAGGGGCGTGGGGAGTGTCGGTGTCACGGTGAGGGGCGTGGGGAGTGTCGGTGTCACGGTGAGGGGCGTGGGGAGTGTCGGTGTCACGGTGAGGGGCGTGGGGATGTGTCGGTGTCACGGTGAGGGGTGTGGGGTGTGTCAGTGTCACGGTGAGGGGTGAGGGGTGTGTCGGTGTCACGGTGAGGGGCGTGGGGTGTGTCGGTGTCACGGTGAGGGGCGTGGGGAGTGTCGGTGTCACGGTGAGGGGCGTGGGGAGTGTCGGTGTCACGGTGAGGGGCGTGGGGTGTGTCGGTGTCACAGTGAGGGGTGAGGGGTGTGTCGGTGTCACAGTGAGGGGTGTGGGGTGTGTCGGTGTCACAGTGAGGGGTGTGGGGAGTGTCGGTGTCACAGTGAGGGGTGTGGGGAGTGTCGGTGTCACAGTGAGGGGCGTGGGATGTGTCGGTGTCACAGTGAGGGGTGTGGGGAGTGTCGGTGTCACAGTGAGGGGTGAGGGGTGTGTCAGTGTCACAGTGAGGGGTCTGGGGAGTGTCGGTGTCACGGTGAGGGGTGTGGGGAGTGTCAGTGTCACAGTGAGGAGCGTGGGGTGTGTCGGTGTCACAGTGAGGGGTGTGGGGAGTGTTGGTGTCACAGTGAGGGGTGAGGGGTGTGAGTGTCACAGTGAGGGGTGTGGGGAGTGTCGGTGTCACAGTGAGGGGTGAGGGGTGTGAGTGTCACAGTGAGGGGTGTGGGGAGTGTCGGTGTCACGGGGATGGGTGTGGGGAGTGTCGGTGTAACAGTGAGTGGTGTGGGGAGTGTCAGTGTCACAGTGAGGGGTGTGGGGTGTGTCAGTGTCACGGTGAGTGGTGTGGGGAGTGTCGGTGTCACGGGGATGGGTGTGGGGAGTGTCAGTGTCACAGTGAGGGGTGTGGGGGAGTGTCAGTGACAGTGAGGGGTGTGGGGAGTGTCAGTGTCACGGTGATGGGTGTGGGGATTGTCGGTGTCACGGTGAGGGGTGTGTCAGTGTCATAGTGAGGGGTGTGTGGTGTATCGGTGTCACGGTGAGGGGTGTGTCAGTGTCATAGTGAGGGGTGTGTGGTGTATCGGTGTCACGGTGAGGGGTGTGTCAGTGTCATAGTGAGGGGTGTGTGGTGTATCGGTGTCACAGTGAGGGACGTGTTGTGCATGGGAATATTCTTCTCTGACGAATTCCCATTTCTCTTCCCACTGCAGTCACCGAGCACTCCGGGGAGAAAGGCCCCTGCTACCTGCTGGTGGACTCTGAGAAGCGGTGCGCCTACCCCCTGGGTGGGGAACTCACCAAGCAGATATGCTGCTGTTCAGTGGGCAAAGCCTGGGGCTCGAACTGCGACCCATGCCCCATCTCCGGCACAGGTAGGAGACCGGCGCAGGGGGCTCACCTCCCTGTGTCCTCGCACATCGCTGCTCTCTGTCCCGGCAGGGTTCATCCCACAGTCCCAGACCAGTACGGGAACCAAGTCTTCAATCTGACCAGCCACGTTCACTCCACTCTTAATCCCTCTACCCACCCATAGGAATCTACACTGCAGAATTCACCTGCACATCATGTATGTAATTTATTTCAAATGTAACCCGGTCAATCTAGTCCCACACCACCCAATTGCACTCAAGTGTGTAATAACCCACACGTGTTTGGAATGTGGGAACTGAACCCCAAACTAATCCCACTGTCCCACTCTTCCCACAGTCCTGTGTCAGTCCCCAAACTAATCCCACTGTCCCACTCTCTCTCCACAACCCTGTGTCAGTCCCCAAACTAATACCACTGTCCCACTCTCTCCCCACAGCCCTGTGTCAGTCCCCAAACTAATCCCACTGTCCCACACTCTCCCCACAGCCCTGTGTCAGTCCCCAAACTAATCCCACTGTCCCACTCTCCCCACAGCCCTGTGTCAGTCCCCAAACTAATCCCACTGTCCCACTCTCTCCCCACAGCCCTGTGTCAGTCCCCAAACTAATCCCACTGTCCCACTCTCTCTCCACAACCCTGTGTCAGTCCCCAAACTAATCCCACTGTCCCACTCTCCCACAGTCCTGAGTCAGTCCCCAGACTCATCCCACTGTCCCACTCTCTCCCCACAGCCCTGTGTCAGTCCCCAAACTAATCCCACTGTCCCACTCTTCCCACAGTCCTGTGTCAGTCCCCAAACTAATCCCACTGTCCCACTCTCCCCACAGTCCTGTGTCAGTCCCCAAACTAATCCCACTGTCCCACTCTTCCCACAGTCCTGTGTCATTCCCCAAACTAATCCCACTGTCCCACTCTCACCCCACAGCCCTGTGTCAGTCCCCAAACTAATCCCACTGTCCCACTCTTCCCACAGTCCTGTGTCAGTCCCCAAACTAATCCCACTGTCCCACTCTCTCTCCACAACCCTGTGTCAGTCCCCAAACTAATACCACTGTCCCACTCTCTCCCCACAGCCCTGTGTCAGTCCCCAAACTAATCCCACTGTCCCACTCTCCCCACAGTCCTGAGTCAGTCCCCAAACTAATCCCACTGTCCCACTCTCCCCACAGTCCTGAGTCAGTCCCCAAACTAATCCCACTGTCCCACTCTCTCCCCACAGCCCTGTGTCAGTCCCCAAACTAATCCCACTGTCCCACTCTCCCCACAGCCCTGTGTCAGTCCCCAAACTAATCCCACTGTCCCACTCTCTCTCCACAACCCTGTGTCAGTCCCCAAACTAATACCACTGTCCCACTCTCTCCCCACAGCCCTGTGTCAGTCCCCAAACTAATCCCACTGTCCCACACTCTCCCCACAGCCCTGTGTCAGTCCCCAAACTAATCCCACTGTCCCACTCTCCCCACAGCCCTGTGTCAGTCCCCAAACTAATCCCACTGTCCCACTCTCTCTCCACAACCCTGTGTCAGTCCCCAAACTAATCCCACTGTCCCACTCTCCCCACAGTCCTGAGTCAGTCCCCAAACTAATCCCACTGTCCCACTCTCTCCCCACAGCCCTGTGTCAGTCCCCAAACTAATCCCACTGTCCCACTCTCCCCACAGTCCTGAGTCAGTCCCCAGACTCATCCCACTGTCCCACTCTCTCCCCACAGCCCTGTGTCAGTCCCCAAACTAATCCCACTGTCCCACTCTCCCCACAGTCCTGTGTCAGTCCCCAAACTAATCCCACTGTCCCACTCTCTCCCCACAGCCCTGTGTCAGTCCCCAAACTAATCCCACTGTCCCACTCTCCCCACAGTCCTGTGTCAGTCCCCAAACTAATCCCACTGTCCTACTCTCTCCCCACAGTCCTGTGTCAGTCCCCAACCTAATCCCACTGTCCCACTCTCTCCCCACAGTCCTGTGTCAGTCCCCAACCTAATCCCACTGTCCCACTCTCTCCCCACAGTCCTTTGTCAGTCCCCAAACTAATCCCACTGTCCCACTCTCCCCACAGTCCTGAGTCAGTCCCAAGACTCATCCCACTGTCCCACTCTCTCCCCACAGCCCTGTGTCAGTCCCCAAACTAATCCCACTGTCCCACTCTCCCCACAGTCCTGTGTCAGTCCCCAAACTAATCCCACTGTCCCACTCTCTCCCCACAGCCCTGTGTCAGTCCCCAAACTCCCACTGTCCCACTCTCTCCGCACAGCCCTGTGTCAGTCCCCAAACTAATCCCACTGTCCCACTCTCTCCCCACAGTCCTCTGTCAGTCTCCAAACTAATCCCACTGTCCCACTCTCTCCCCACAGCCCTGTGTCAGTCTCCAAACTAATCCCACTGTCCCACTCTCTCCCCACAGTCCTGTCCTACTCTCTCCCCACAGCCCTGTGTCAGTCCCCAAACTAATCCCACTGTCCCACTCTCTCCCCACAGTCCTACTCTCTCCCCACAGTCCTGTGTCAGTCCACAAACTAATCCCACTGTCCCACTCTCTCCCCACAGCCCTGTGTCAGTCCCCAAAGTAATCCCACTGTCCCACTCTCTCCCCACAGTCCTGTGTCAGTCCCCAACCTAATCCCAATGTCCCTCTCTCTTCCCACAGTCCTACTCTCTCCCCACAGTCCTGTGTCAGTCCACAAACTAATCCCACTGTCTCACTCTCTCCCCACAGCCCTGTGTCAGTCCCCAAACTAATCCCACTGTCCCACTCTCTCCCCACAGTCCTGTGTCAGTCCACAAACTAATCCCACTGTCCCACTCTCTCCCCAGTCCTACTCTCTCCCCACAGACCTGTGTCAGTCCACAAACTAATCCCACTGTCCCACTCTCTCCCCACAGCCCTGTGTCAGTCCCCAAACTAATCCCACTGTCCCACTCTCTCCCCACAGTCCTGTGTCAGTCCACAAACTAATCCCACTGTCCCACTCTCTCCCCACAGTCCAGTGTCAGTCTCCAACCTAATCCCGCTGTCCCACTCTATCCCCACAGCCCTGTGTCAGTCCCCAAACTAATCCCACTGTCCCACTCTCTCCCCACAGTCCTACTCTCTCCCCACAGTCCTGTGTCAGTCCACAAAGTAATCCCACTGTCCCACTCTCTCCCCACAGTCCTGTGTCAGTCCCCAACCTAATCCCAATGTCCCTCTCTCTTCCCACAGTCCTACTCTCTCCCCACAGTCCTGTGTCAGTCCACAAACTAATCCCACTGTCCCACTCTCTCCCCACAGCCCTGTGTCAGTCCCCAAACTAATCCCACTGTCCCACTCTCTCCCCACAGTCCTGTGTCAGTCCACAAACTAATCCCACTGTCCCACTCTCTCCCCAGTCCTACTCTCTCCCCACAGACCTGTGTCAGTCCACAAACTAATCCCACTGTCCCACTCTCTCCCCACAGCCCTGTGTCAGTCCCCAAACTAATCCCACTGTCCCACTCTCTCCCCACAGTCCTGTGTCAGTCCACAAACTAATCCCACTGTCCCACTCTCTCCCCACAGTCCAGTGTCAGTCTCCAACCTAATCCCGCTGTCCCACTCTATCCCCACAGCCCTGTGTCAGTCCCCAAACTAATCCCACTGTCCCACTCTCTCCCCACAGTCCTACTCTCTCCCCACAGTCCTGTGTCAGTCCACAAACTAATCCCACTGTCCCACTCTCTCCCCAGAGTCCTGTGTCAGTCCCCAAACTAATCCCACTGTCCCACTCTCTCCCCACAGTCCTGTGTCAGTCCACAAACTAATCCCACTGTCCCACTCTCTCCCCAGTCCTACTCTCTCCCCACAGACCTGTGTCAGTCCACAAACTAATCCCACTGTCCCACTCTCTCCCCACAGCCCTGTGTCAGTCCCCAAACTAATCCCACTGTCCCACTCTCTCCCCACAGTCCTGTGTCAGTCCACAAACTAATCCCACTGTCCCACTCTCTCCCCACAGTCCAGTGTCAGTCTCCAACCTAATCCCGCTGTCCCACTCTATCCCCACAGCCCTGTGTCAGTCCCCAAACTAATCCCACTGTCCCACTCTCTCCCCACAGTCCTACTCTCTCCCCACAGTCCTGTGTCAGTCCACAAAGTAATCCCACTGTCCCACTCTCTCCCCACAGTCCTGTGTCAGTCCCCAACCTAATCCCAATGTCCCTCTCTCTTCCCACAGTCCTACTCTCTCCCCACAGTCCTGTGTCAGTCCACAAACTAATCCCACTGTCCCACTCTCTCCCCACAGCCCTGTGTCAGTCCCCAAACTAATCCCACTGTCCCACTCTCTCCCCACAGTCCTGTGTCAGTCCACAAACTAATCCCACTGTCCCACTCTCTCCCCAGTCCTACTCTCTCCCCACAGACCTGTGTCAGTCCACAAACTAATCCCACTGTCCCACTCTCTCCCCACAGCCCTGTGTCAGTCCCCAAACTAATCCCACTGTCCCACTCTCTCCCCACAGTCCTGTGTCAGTCCACAAACTAATCCCACTGTCCCACTCTCTCCCCAGTCCTACTCTCTCCCCACAGACCTGTGTCAGTCCACAAACTAATCCCACTGTCCCACTCTCTCCCCACAGCCCTGTGTCAGTCCCCAAACTAATCCCACTGTCCCACTCTCTCCCCACAGTCCTGTGTCAGTCCACAAACTAATCCCACTGTCCCACTCTCTCCCCACAGTCCTGTGTCAGTCCACAAAGTAATCCCACTGTCCCACTCTCTCCCCACAGTCCTGTGTCAGTCCCCAACCTAATCCCAATGTCCCTCTCTCTTCCCACAGTCCTACTCTCTCCCCACAGTCCTGTGTCAGTCCACAAACTAATCCCACTGTCCCACTCTCTCCCCACAGCCCTGTGTCAGTCCCCAAACTAATCCCACTGTCCCACTCTCTCCCCACAGTCCTGTGTCAGTCCACAAACTAATCCCACTGTCCCACTCTCTCCCCAGTCCTACTCTCTCCCCACAGACCTGTGTCAGTCCACAAACTAATCCCACTGTCCCACTCTCTCCCCACAGCCCTGTGTCAGTCCCCAAACTAATCCCACTGTCCCACTCTCTCCCCACAGTCCTGTGTCAGTCCACAAACTAATCCCACTGTCCCACTCTCTCCCCACAGTCCAGTGTCAGTCTCCAACCTAATCCCGCTGTCCCACTCTATCCCCACAGCCCTGTGTCAGTCCCCAAACTAATCCCACTGTCCCACTCTCTCCCCACAGTCCTACTCTCTCCCCACAGTCCTGTGTCAGTCCACAAACTAATCCCACTGTCCCACTCTCTCCCCAGAGTCCTGTGTCAGTCCCCAAACTAATCCCACTGTCCCACTCTCTCCCCACAGCCCTGTGTCAGTCCCCAAACTAATCCCACTGTCCCACTCTCTCCCCACAGTCCTACTCTCTCCCCACAGTCCTGTGTCAGTCCACAAACTAATCCCACTGTCCCACTCTCTCCCCAGAGTCCTGTGTCAGTCCCCAAACTAATCCCACTGTCCCACTCTCTCCCCACAGCCCTGTGTCAGTCCCCAAACTAATCCCACTGTCCCACTCTCTCCCCACAGTCCTACTCTCTCCCCACAGTCCTGTGTCAGTCCACAAACTAATCCCACTGTCCCACTCTCTCCCCACAGTCCAGTGTCAGTCCCCAACCTAATCCCACTGTCCCACTCTCTCCCCACAGTCCAGTGTCAGTCCCCAACCTAATCCCACTGTCCCACTCTCTCCCCACAGTCCAGTGTCAGTCCCCAACCTAATCCCACTGTCCCACTCTCTCCCCACAGTCCTGTGTCAGTCCACAAACTAATCCCACTGTCCCACTCTCTCCCCACAGTCCTACTCTCTCCCCACAGTCCTGTCAGTCCACAAACTAATCCCACTGTCCCACTCTCTCCCCACAGTCCTACTCTCTCCCCACAGTCCTTTGTCAGTCCCCAAACTAATCCCACTGTCCCACTCTCTCCCCACAGCCCTGTGTCAGTCCCCAAACTAATCTCACTGTCCCACTCTCTCCCTACAGTCCTGTGTCAGTCCCCAAAGTAATCCCACTGTCCTACTCTCTCCCCATAGTCCTGTGTCCTACTCTCTTTCCACAGTCCTTTTATCAGTCCCCAAACTAATCCCACTGTCCCACTCTCTCCCCACAGTCCTGTGTCAGTCCACAAACCAATCCCACTGTCCCACTCTCACCCCACAGCCCTGTGTCAGTCCCCAAACTAATCCCACTGTCCCACTCTCTCCCCACAGTCCTTTGTCAGTCCACAAACTAATCCCACTGTCCCACTCTCTCCCCACAGCCCTGTGTCAGTCCCCAAACTAATCCCACTGTCCCACTCTCTCCCCACAGCCCTGTGTCAGTCCCCAAACTAATCCCACTGTCCCACTCTCTCCCCACAGCCCTGTGTCAGTCCACAAACTAATCCCACTGTCCCACTCTCTCCCCACAGCCCTGTGTCAGTCCCCAAACTAATCCCACTGTCCCACTCTCTCCCCACAGCCCTGTGTCAGTCCCCAAACTAATCCCACTGTCCCACTCTCTCCCCACAGCCCTGTGTCAGTCCCCAAACTAATCCCACTGTCCCACTCTCTCCCCACAGTCCTACTCTCTCCCCACAGTCCTGTGTCAGTCCACAAACTAATCCCACTGTCCCACTCTCTCCCCACAGCCCTGTGTCAGTCCCCAAACTAATCCCACTGTCCCACTCTTTACCCACAGCCCTGAGTCAATTCCTAAAGTAATCCCAGTGGCATGATGACTTTCATACGTCTCTCTTCGATGTTCAGCCTCACCTCTCTCAGTAGCTGCCCTTTTCTCCCGATCCAGAGGCTGAGGATTTTTTTTTGTTAAATTAGCCTCACTTAGTTGCCCTGGCCCCGTACGACCCCGACCATCTCCTTCCGCCACACCCCCCCCCCCCCACCCCGCAGAGCGTGCCATTAACCCCTGCCTGTCTCGGCAGAGTTCCACGAGACGTGCCCAGCGGGCATGGGCTACCAGTTCTCCAGCTCGCACCAGAAGATCAGCATCCCGCCGGGGAACAGTATCACGGTGCGGATCGGCCCCGACGGTAAGGCCCGCATCGTCCAAGTGCCGATCACCGGGCCCACCGCTCTCCCGCACCAGGAGATTGACAAGGACGTGCTGGAAGGTTGGTAACGGTAGTGGGGGGGGACTAGCGGGCTGGAGGGGGCTTCTCCCGGCAGCATCCTTCTCTGCATCTGCTCATTTCCGCACCCGCGTAAGCACGCAGATGGACACTCAAATCGTACATTTACGTATGGACAGGCCCTTCTGACCCTCGAGCAGGGGCCACGATTTAATCCTAGGCAACTTACGATGACCAATTAACCCGTCTTGCAAAGACTCTGCCCGGAAAGAGGAAAAGCTTGTCAAGAACAATGGCGGTCATGATCGCCCACGTTGTCCAACATGGCAGACGTGATGATGTCACACGACCTGGCACGTAATCATGATGACATCATGGTGACAGGCCCTTCCGCCTAACGACACCAGTTAACTTACTAGCACCACACACATCAGGCTGAACTCACTAACTGGCCCCAACTGGTCGGTCTTTGGACTGTGGGAGGAAACTGGAGCACCCGGAGGAAACCCACACGGTCACGGGGGAGAACGAGCAAACTCCCCACCGGCCGCGACAGGAACTGAACCCGGGTCGCCGGTGCTGTGGAGCGTCCCACTGACCGCTACGCTACCGCGCCGTGAAATGCATCTGTCGCTACGCGCGCACACGATAAAAAACGCACGCCCGCTCACATTGACATCAACTCACAGGCTGACTGACATCCACACAGACTTAGTTACGTGCACTAATTTGCACACTCACACACTCACTCACTATTACACTCGTACGCCTATGCATGTATTGACACACAAACACACACTCACACGTTCATGCATTCACACTCACAGTCTTTCACTCAAATACAGATTTGCACGCTCGTTCACACACATATATGCTATATTCAAAGGATTTGAAGTGCATTTATTATCAAGGAATGTATAAATGATGTAACCTTGAGGTTCACCTGCTTACAGGCAGTCACAAACCAAAAAACACCCCTAAAGAACCCAATTTTAAAAGAAAGACCAACACCCAATGTGCAAAAGGAGGAATAAAACTCAAATCATGCAAATAATAAAAGCAAGCAGCAACATTCCGAACCAAATTGAGTCCATAGACCCCGAGCAGCTGGAGTAGGCCCATTGCCTCGTTCTCAGTTCATCATATAGAAGAAGTGTCATGAATAACGTAGTTAGTCGGATTTCTTGCATCTTGAACTACCAGTAAGTCATCATCCAATTTGAGTAGCACCATCTTAAACCGGCAGGGTGGGAATTCCTCACATGCTCATTCGTTCATGTGTATTTACAGTCGTTTATAGATACACATTCACACTAATTCACTCATCGTCCTCACATGCAAACTTGTGCGCACGTGCACACACACACACACACACACACACACACACACTCACACACACACACTCACACACACACACACACTCACACACACACACACACTCACACACACACACACACTCACACTCACACACACACACACACACACACTCACACACACACACACACACACACACACACTCTCACTCACACACACACTCACACTCACACTCACACACACACACACACACACACACACACACACACACACACACACACACACACGTGTCAATGGGACAGGGATCTGTGTCTGTCATAATTTGCCAGCTGCTTCCACATAAACGCGGGCAGGAATGTAACGGAGCCAACATCTCACCCCTAGTAACTATTTCCTACCTGTAGAATCTCTAGGCTGTAGAAATATTGTCTCTGATGAGTAGTGACCATTTTATTCCGCTGTAATGAATTCCTTGCTCGTACTAACGCTGCCAACAGTCTAACCTCTCCCCTCTGCCACACTTTTAGTAACCTTATCGCTCTCTTCTCTCCACACAGCAACCACTATCACTTTGGTAAGTGGAAGATTTAATTAAGTTGTGACATGTTTAACGTTCCTTGTGCCAAACTGTTTTTTCTCCCCTAAGGGTTTTGTTAGTCAGCGGTTCCCAAGCTGGCAAAGAACCATGCAGTGATAATCACCCATTAACCACTGGTTATATTGAAATGTTATTGGTTTATTTTCCATCGGCCTTGTTCCTAGTTAATCGAAATAGATTTTGTTTTTCTTCTCATTTCCTCTTTCTCTCTCCTTCTGCTCTCTGTTTCTCCCTTCTGATTTGTTCCCTCTTCCTTCCCAGCCTTGATGGAAGGTCTTGGCTCAGAACATTGACTGCTTGTTTCTCTCTGTAGATGCTGCCTGATCTGCTAAGCATTTTGTCTGTGTTGCTCTATCCCTCCTTTGCCTCGTTCCCTCTCTCCCCTTCCTTCTTTCTCATCCATGCTCCCTCCCTCTTTCTATCTGTGTTGCACTCTCTCCTTCCCCATCTCTTCCCTTCCCTCCCTCAGTCTCTTTCTCTGCTTCCTGCTCTCATTTCCCCTCTATATTTCCTTCTCTCTCTCCCGTCTTGCTCCCTCTCTCCCCCCGTCTCTTTTTACCTCTCTCCCTGCCTCCCTCTCTCCCCCTTCCTTTTCTCGTTCCTTTTCTCTTCCCCTCTCACCTTCTCTTTCAACTCCTCTTCTCTCCCTCTTTCTTCCTTCCCTGCTCTCTTACCTTCTCTCTCTCCCCTCCTCCATCTCCTCGTTTCTCTTATCTCCTCTCCTCTTTCTGTTGTGCATTTAATATTTCAGTAATGTTGTAAATAAATTGTTTGATTAAGGATTCTTTGTTTAAATATTGTTTACATAGGTGGTGTTGTGGATAATGAAGTAGGTTTTCAAAGCTTGCAGAGAGATTTAGGACAGTTAGAAGAGTGGGCTGAACGATGGCAGATGGAGTTTAATGCTGATAAGTGTGAGGTGCTACATTTTGGTAGGAATAATCCAAATAGGACATACATGGTAAATGGTAGGGCACTGAGGAATGCAGTAGAACAGAGTGACCTAGGAATAATGGTGCATAGTCCCCTGAAGGTGGAATCTCATGTGGATAGGATGGTGAAGAAAGCTTTTGGTATGCTGGCCTTTATAAATCAGAGCATTGAGCATAGGAGTTGGGATGTAATGTTAAAATTGAAAAGGTATTGGTGAGGCCAAATTTGGAGTATTCTGTACAGTTCTGGTCACCAAATTATAGCAAAGATGTCAACAAAATAGAGAGAGTACAGAGAAGATTTACTAGAATGTTACCTGGGTTTCAGCACCTAAGTTACAGGGAAAGGTTGAACAAGTTAGGTCTTTATTCTTTGGAGCGTAGAAGGTTGAAGGGGGGACTTGATAGAGGTATTTAAAATAATGAGGGGGATAGATCGAGTTGACATGGATAGGCTTTTTCCATTGAGAGTAAGGGAGATTCAAACAAGAGGACATGATTTGAGAGTTAGGGGGCAAAAGTTTAAGGGTAATATGAGGGGGAACTTCTTTACTCAGGGAGTGGTAGCTGTGTGGAACAAGCTTCCAGTAGAAGTGGTAGAGGCAGGTTCGATATTGTAATATGGACAGGAAAGGAATGGAGGGTTATGGGCTGAGTGCAAGTCGGTGGGACTAGGTGAGAGTAAGCATTCGGCACGGACTAGAAGGGCCAAGATGGCCTGTTTCCGTGCTGTAATTGTTATATGGTTATATAATTCAATAGAGGTGATATAGCACCGTGCAGAAGTCTTGGGCCCACAGATACATAGCTCAGGTGTCCCAGACTTCTCCACAGTGTACTGGTCAACGTGGTGCAGAGGGTGCAATCTGGCAGGAGCAAAGGATGTTGGGAATGGCAAGGGTGGAGTGCCATGGGAGGGGTGTGGGACAGCTGGCAGAGAAGGAGTGCCAGGGCTGGAGGAAGCAGACACGCCCAGCCCTGAGACACCAGGCAAGGTCATCTGATTCCAAACAATTGGTTTATTGATCATTACAAACTGTCTCTCTGGCGCTTCCCGCTCCCTCGCCTCACCCTTCCCCTTTTCCCAACCGTGAATCCCGTCTCCCTGCCCCCTTCCCATTCTCAGTCTTTAATAGAGACCCAAATCAGAATCACGTTTATCATCACTCACGTACATCACAAATTTTTTTTGCAGCAGGGGTGTGGTACAATATGTAGAATTACTACAGAACTGTGCAAAATTCTTGGGCACCAAAGCTGTAGTATTTCTGTAAAAGTACGTGAATGGCATACATAATCATGCCAACGCGTCATGTGTGTAAGCTTTGCTGAAGTAAGAGGCTAAATGTACACAAGTTATCCCCGGCTCCATGTTTTGTGTTCAACTAGTTTTATTTTTTGGTGGCTATAAAACATAACAGTAGCAACAAGGAAGTTTTTAAACAAACTCGAGTTGACTACTTACCTGTTGAAAAGGATCGAGATGCTCAAGTATTTTCTAAAAAGCACAGCATGTTTTCTTTTCAAGAGTAGAGAAATGGTTAAGTTAAAAGAAAGTGCAGCATGTGGCTTCTTCGGAAAAGAAGAGAGACGGTCCAGTTTTTTCTTTAAAAGAAGCAGAAAATGGGCAGAGTCCACAGGTTCAGAAATGGTTGGTTGTATTGGAAAGATAGATGTGTTTGATTGCACAGGAGATAACTGGGCATTGTATGTTGAGCGAATTGAACATAATTTGAAGCCAGTGAAAAGTAAGTTTTACCTGTCATGAGTGCATTGCATGGAAAGGCATACAGCTTGCTTAAATGTTTGACTGCTGGAACCAAACCGGCCAAAATGAGCTTTGCTGATATCAGTAAATGTACGCAGGAACATTTAGAACCAAAACCAATGTTGACTGCAGGATACTTTAGGTTTCATAAGTGGAGTCAAAAGCTGGGAGTCCATTTACTTACTTGGCTGAACTGGAGAGATTTTCCGAGCACTGTAGGTTCGGTGAAGGGCTAAATGATGCACCGAGAGATTGTTTAGTCTGTGGAATCTTACAAGAAAGCATTCAAAAACGGCTCCTAACTGAAGCGCAACTCACATTGAAGAGAACAGTTGAAATCGCTGTATCAATGGAAACAGCAGCCAGAGACACAATGGAGTTGCAGTCAGGAATGAGAGCAAGTGTGAACAAAATTGCAGAGTCCAAACAGAAACCGGCCTGGCCAAACAAATTGGCAGGGGCTCACGTACACCAGACCAATGCAGGTGTAAAGATGAAACTTGCAGAAAATGCAACAAGGTAGAGCACATACAAAGAGACGAAAATAAATTAAAATGGAATTTGACACTGGTTTCGGCTGTTCCAGTCATTCCACAAAATGAGTTTGAACGGCATTTCAAAGATACTGAACTGAAGCCTGCAGATATGTCCTGTCCAAGACTGGAAGAAGCTGCAGAAGATCGTGAACACAACCCAGCACATCACATAAACTAGTCTTCTGCCCTTGGACTCACTTTACACCGCACGCTGTCGGAGCAGTGCTGTCAGGATAATCAAGGACACGACCCACCCAGCCAACACACTTTTTGTCCCTCTTCCCTCCGGGAGAAGGTTCAGGAGCGTGAAAATCCGTACGGCCAGATTTGGGAATAGCTTCTTTCCAACTGTGATAAGACTGCTGAACGGTTCCTGACCCGGATCTGGGCCGTACCTTCTAAATATCCGGACCTGACTTGCACTACCTTACTTTCCCTTTTCTATTTTCTAATTATGATTTATAATTTAAATTTTTATTATATTTAATTCGATTTGTACTTCAGGGAACACGAAGCGCAGAATCAAATATCGCTGTGATGATTATACGCTCTAGTATCAATTGTTTGGTGAGAATAAAGTAAAGTAAAGATATCCAATAAAAACTTACTCTGGGAACTATTGTGGGAATAACAACCAAAGAGCCACATTGGTCTAGTATGTGGTAAAAAAAACAGGAAGGCCAGCGTCGTGGGGACGAGACTAGCTGAGACAACAGCAACTTGATTATAGATCCATCCATCACTGGCTTGCCACGTTCCCCCCGCAACAGAGTCAACTTAAATCGAATTAAAAACATACTGGATGACGCCACAGTTTTCCAATGCTCAAACATATCGAGGGTAAAATAGTGTTAAGTGAAAGTGCCACACCCGAGTTTTACAAGAACATCGAGTTCTTTATACCACGCATGATGAAGTAGCCAGGGAGCTAGACTGCGTGGAGGCTGAAGGAATTATCTCCGAGGTTGAGTGGAGTCCGTGGACAATGCCAAGAGGAATGGGTCTGTTGGGATCTGGGGTGATTTTAAGGTCACCTTCAACCCAGTACTGAAAGTCCAGGGTAGAGCAGTGGTCCCCAACCACCGGGCCGCAAAGCTTGTGCTACCGGGCCGCGAGGAAACGATATGATTTGGCGACATGAAACGACGTGGGTCAGCTGCACCTTTCCTCATTCCCTGTCACGCCCACTGTTGGAACTTGAACGTACGCGAGGTCACTACGCACGTGTCATCCATGCCAGCGCGGGAAGAAGATCATCTCCTCGAGCTTGCGAGTGACGGCGGGCTGAAAAGTATGTTTGATGTAACATCTCTGCCGGCATTCTGGATCAAAGTCAAGGCTGAATATCCTGAGATAGCCACGAAAGCAGTGAAAAACGTTGCTTCCATTTCCAACATCCTATCTCTGCGAAGCGGACTTTTCTGCAACAAATGCAACAAAAACTAAATTGCGGAATAGACTGGACTTAGGGAACCCCCTTCGAGTATCACTGTCTCCCATCACCCCTCCATGGGACCATCTTGTTGCAGGGAAACAAGCCCAGGGCTCCCACTGATTCAGCGATATTGGGGTGTTGCAATGATTTTATATGTTCATACGGGGAAAATATGCGCTGTGTTTTTAAAAAGCAAACACAAGGAAACCTGCGGATGCTGGAAATTCAAGCAACACACTCAAAATGCTGGTGGAACGCAGCAGGCCAGGCAGCATCTATAGAAACACTGTCGACGTTTCGGGCCGAGACCCTTCGTCAGGACTAACTGAAAGGAAAGATAGTAAGAGATTTGGAAGAAGGAGGGGGAGGGGGAAATGCGAAATGATAGGAGAAGACCGGAGAGGGTGGGGTGAATCTGAGAGCTGGAAAGGTGATTGGCAAAAGGAATACAGAGCTGGAGAAGGGAAAGGATCATGGGACGGGAGGCCTGGGGAGAAAGAACGGGGGAAGGGAGTTGGAGAACAGGCAGAGTGATGGGCAGAGAGAGAGAGAGAGAAAAAAGGAGGGGGAAAAACTAAATATATCAGGGATGGGGTAAGAAGGGGAGGAGGGGCATTAACAGAAGTCAATGTTCATGCCGTCAGGCTGTGTGTTTAATATCAAATTCGTTAGGTGAACCCTTTTAGAAACAAAATTGAGTATATTAGCTGCTTATAAGTGACTTAGTTGACTTATCGCCTGTATACTGGTCGTGAATAACACCCCCAGCGGCCAGCCGGTCCGCAAGAATATTGTCAATATTAAGCAGGTCTGCGGTGCAGAAAAGATTGGGGACCCCTAGGATAGAGGATATCTCTGCAAACCTTTAGCAAAGTGGACGTAGCCGAGGACTACCTGCAGATGGAGGTGGAAGCGGAGCCCAAAGTGCTTCTCATCACAAACTCACACACGGTGCTTTATTGCAGCAATAAGCCAAGTTCCGGAGTAACATCTGCACCTGCGCTCTGGCGAAAAGCTGCGGACCGGGTCCTGCAAGGCTTTGCCCCGGGCCCTCAGTGTTACCCGGGTGACATCGTCGTCATCAGTGAAGATGACAAGAAGCACCTCTGAAATCTCCCAGGCGGTATTAAAAATGGTTAGAAGATAATGGGCTTCGGAGTACGACGCAAGTGTGAGTTCTTCAAGCCAAGCATCACTTACTGTGGTCGCACCATTGAGTCGCAAGAATTGCACAAGGGTGCTGAAGAAATTCAAGCGGTGCTGGATGCCCCAAGGCCAAAGTATGCATCACCGTTGTGGTGCTTTTTTTTCCAAGGATTTGTCAGCTACTGTGACAGGTTCCTGACAAACCCGTGCCCCGCCCTTTCAACTCATTACTAAAGATCAGGATGATCAATGGCGATGGGGGGTGGCTCTCCAAAAGAGAGAGGGAGCGGTGACGTCAGACGCTGTACTCCACGTCGCCCAGTGAAGCTTGCTTGTGACGGCTTGTCTGAGGGTGTGGGTGCAGTCATCTCACATGTGTGAGTGACGCAAGAGAAGGCACCATCACTCTGCGTCACGTTTCCTGACCACCGCAGTGAAAGGTTACACCGAGAGGCCTTGAGTCCGGTGAAACGTTTCCGGATAGTACCTGGGTGGGGGGAGAGCTCACCCTGATTTCGGATCAGCAACCATCAGTGTCCATTTTCAATCCTCAGGAGGGAGCTCCAGTATCAGCAGCAGCAGAGAGAGTGAGTGAGTGAGAAAGAGAGAGAGAGAGAGAGACAGGTAGAGAGAGAGGGGGAGAGGGGGACAGAGACAGGTAGAGAGAGAGAGAGAGAGAGACACAGAGACAGAGAGAGAAGAGAAAGGGACAGACAGAGAGAGAGGCAGACAGGTAGAGAGAGAGAGAGAGAGAGAGAGAGAGAGAGACAGAGAAAGAGGCAGAGACAGAGAGAGAGAGTGAGTCAGAGGAAGAGAGAGAGGGAGAGAGTCAGAGAGACAGAAGAGAAAGACACAAAAAGAGAGAGAGTGAGAGAGAGAGAGACACACACACACCCTCCCCCCCGCAGGAGGGCCCACCTTTGGGCCCCCTATCCCTGGCCCGGGCTCGCAGACTCTTGGTCACTGAGCCTCCAGCCTCCAGTCCCTGGCCCAGGCTCGCAGACAGCACGGGAGCATTATCAAAGAAAGCCAGACACCGGATGACATCAGGAAATATTTGGACAGGATGAAAAGTTTGCTCACAGTTTCCCTCCCTTATTTACTTAGTGTGACGTGGAAGAAGGCATGCTGATCCCCAGCAGGGATCTGGTCCAACCTCTTATTTTTCCCAATCGCCTGTAACTTACTCTCTGAAACAGCACAAAAACAGGCCCTTCAGCCCATCCAGTCCGTGCTGAACCATTTAAACTGCCTACTCCCATGTACCTACACCGGGACCACAGCCCTCCACACCCTGACCATCCATCAGCCGTTTGAATCTCTTACCAGCTTTACAACGACAAACCTGCCGGTCTTTGGGATGTGGCAGGAAATCAGATCATCCTGGGGATTGGGGGCTAGGAACCAACTTGGTCAGAGGGATAACGTGCGCAGAGTCAGCGCAGCGCCCCACGTCGGGATCGAGCCCTGGGCCGCGGGAGCTGTCGGGGCAGCAGCTCCGACAAGGGAGCGTCTTAGCGGTGGAGATGGGTGTCGCGAACCATAAGGTACTCTGCCCTCCCCGCTGAGGCCCCTACACCTCCTCCCTCACCTCCATTCAGGGCCCCAAACAGTCCTTTCCAGGTAAGGCACCACCTCACATTGCAAACTTGCCTACTGCTCCCAGTGCGGCCTCCTCTACTTTGGTGGGACCCGTCGTAAATTGAAGGGGGCCGGCTTCGTTGAGCCCCTCCAAGGGGACCTTGCTTTGTGGATCCAGAATTGGCTTGCTTACCGAAGGCAAAGAGTGGTTGTAGACGGGTCGTATTCTGCATTTTCCCTATCAATCCCACTCTCCTGCCCTGACTGATCAAGATCGTCCTTTAACAGCTTATAAAAGCTTACGAAAGGTTCAAAAAACTAGGTAACGAAAGACACGTACATTCGAATGCTGTTCATAGACTTCAGTTCAGCATTCAACACAATCATCCCTCAGAAACTGATTGGAAAGCTGAGCCCACTGGGCCTGAACACCTCCCCCTGCAACTGGATCCTAGACTTCCTGACTGGGAGACTGCAGTCAGTCCAGATCGGAGGCAGCATCTCCAACACCGTCACACTGAGCACGGGGGGCCCCCTTATTTGATAAGGTACCCCATGCAAGGCTTATTGAGAAAGTACGGAGGCATGGGATCCAAGGGGACATTGCTTTGTGGATCCAGAACTGGCTTGCTTACAGAAGGCAAAGAGTGGTTGTAGGCGGGTCGTATTCTCCACTAGCGGGACTTCCCGGCGGCCAAACACTTACATTCCCATTCCCATTCCCATTCCCATTCCCATTCCCATTCCCATTCCCATTCCCATTCCCATTCCCATTCCCATTCCCATTCCTGTTCTGGTGCATCAGACCTTTGCTTCTCAGGGTGGAGGAGCAACATGTTATGTTCCGTCTGGGTAGCCTCTGACCCGATGCTGTAAATATCAATTTCTCCTTCCGGTGAACAGATTTCACCCCCGCCCCCAACCCACCACACCTTCCTCTAATCTCCAGCCTGATCATTAACCTCTTCTCACCTGCCTATCTCTTCCCCCTGGGTCCCCCCCCCCACCTTCCCGTTCTCCCATGGTCCACTCTCCTCTCCTGTCAGGACCCTCCCTCTCTAGCCCTTAACCTTTCCCCCCTCCCCCCCCCCACCGTGGCTTCACCCTTCACCTTCCTGCCTCCTTCCCCTCCCTCCCCCCACCTGTTTATTCAGGCACCTTCCCCCCTTCTTTCTCAGTCCCGAAGAAGGGTCTCGGCCCGAAACGCCAACTTGCTTCTGCCTTGCCGCCGATTTCCTCCAGCTTTGGATTTCCAGCGGCTGCAGCTTTTCCGGACGCAGGCCGTTTGGCCCATCTGGGCTAGCCTCGCTCCCCAGCTCCCTCAAAGTCTTCCCAGTCCACGCCCTCGTCCAAGTACCTGAATATTGAAAGGACGAGGTAGAGTGGATGTCCAGAAGATGTTTGCTGTAGCGGGGGTGTCTCGGACCAGAGGGCACGGCCTCAGATTGGAGGGCAAAGCACTGGTTTTAAGGCACCAGGACCCGCCTTCTCCTGTCAGTGGAAACGGTTCCGACGGGCTCAGTGGCTAAGCCACTCGAGAAGGCCAGGAGCTGCACTTGGTTGTCAGAGGCTGTTTGAGGCGCATGCCACGGGAGATCAGCTCGACGAGCTTGGGACTGAATAATGTCCGTGATTATGCCGTCAGTCTTATTCTGTTGCTCGGACAGATGCGGAGTTGCGTGGGTCAGTTCGAGACCTGCTGCTGGTGGGGACCTCAGGCGTCTTCACCCCACCCCCCACCGCCTGACGGCAGCAGCCAGAAGGTGGCCCGGCGCGGAGGGCGACGGCCCCCACCCCCAGGAGATGGGCGGGGCCTCCTTGCGGCTACGCCTTCACAGCCCGCCGGCGGCGCGAGGGTTACCGCGTCACTTCCCGCCGCTGTCCGCGAGGAGCATGTACGTCCTCCCCGGCCGCCGCGCGGGTTTCCTCCCACGTTCCAAAGACGGACGGTTAGGGCCGGCGTGCCGCGTTGGCGCCAGAAGCGCGGTGACGCTTGCGGGCTGCCCTCCTCCCGCCGGCGCGACCTTGGGACCGCGTTGACCGCTGGTGCAAAACTGCGCGTTTCACGGTGTGCGTGTTTCGACCTGACAAGTGTAGACTGACCTCTAACCTCTGACCCTCTGTGCCCATGATAGGCCGTTTGAAGCCTCGTGCGTTGAAATTACCGTAACCTTACCATGGTACGACCAGACAGGAGAGAGATACGGCTTCAGAGGAGGCTGCCCCGCTATGGGCTAAACGTGGCCCTGTGGAAGATCTGTAAAGTGAGATAGGGATTTGAATCTGGGGGTGCTTCGATACAGAGGGTAGGGCACAGGACACAAATGTGTCTCCGGCATAATCACGGGTCGCAGGTCTAGCTTTGGGTCTGACGCCTGTAATGACACAAACACAGCCAATGAATTTACCCACCGCCAAGCTCCAAGCCACTCACCGGGGGCAAGGAAGGACGCCAGATGATTAACGGCGGCATTCAGCACCATGGAGAGGG
Organism: Hypanus sabinus; assembly: GCF_030144855.1. NCBI lineage: Eukaryota > Metazoa > Chordata > Chondrichthyes > Myliobatiformes > Dasyatidae > Hypanus > Hypanus sabinus. The sequence continues at coordinate 21,016 of NW_026779090.1, forward strand.
AACAATAGGAGATCTTCCCATTCATTTCCCAGGAGGGCCAGAGGTAGGGGGGATACATCCCAGGATGAATTGGACAAGGAGAGCCACCAGTGGCACTAACAAGGCATAAGACAATAAGGCACGGGAGCAGATTTAGGCCATTCAGCTCATCGGGTCTGCTCCAACATTCAATCATGGCTGATTTATTATCCCTCTCAACCCCACTCTCCTGCCCTCTCCCTTCGATGCCCTGACTGATCAAGATCGTCTTTTAACAGCTTATAAAAGCTTACGAAAGGTTCAAAAAACTAGGTAACGAAAGACACGTACATTCGAATGCTGTTCATAGACTTCAGTTCAGCATTCAACACAATCATCCCTCAGAAACTGATTGGAAAGCTGAGCCTATACTGGGCCTGAACACCTCCCCCTGCAACTGGATCCTAGACTTCCTGACTGGGAGACTGCAGTCAGTCCAGATCAGAGGCAGCATCTCCAACACCATCACACTGAGCACGGGGGCCCCCTTATTTAATAAGGTACCCCGTGCAAGGCTTATTGAGAAAGTAAGGAGGCATGGGATCCAAGGGGACTTTGCTTTGTGGATCCAGAATTGGCTTGCTTACAGAAGGCAAAGAGTGGTTGTAGACGGGTCATATTCTGCATGATCGGTGGGGTGCCTCAGGGATCTGTTCTGGGATTTTCTCTTCGTGATTTTTATAAATGACCTGGACGAGGAAGTGGAGGGATGGGTTAGTAAGTTTGCTGATGACACAAAGGTTGGGGGTGTTGTGGATAGTGTGGGGCGTTGTCAGAGGTTACAGTTGGACATCGATAGGATGCAAAACCGAGTTGAGAATTGGCAGATGGAGTTCAACCCAGGTAAGTGTAGGTAGGTAGGTAGGTCAAATATGATGGCAGAATATAGTATTAATGGTAAGACTCTTGACAATGTGGAGGATCAGAAGGATCTTGGGGTCCGAGTCCATAGGACGCTCAAAGATGCTGCACAGGTTGACTCTGTGGTTAAGAAGGCATACGGTGCATTGGCCTTCATCAATCGTGGGATTGAGTTTAGGAGCCGAGAGGTAATGTTGCAGCTATATAGGACCCTGGTCAGACCCCACTTGGAGTACTGTGCTCAGTTCTGGTCGCCTCACTACAGGAAGGATGTGGAAACCATAGAAAGGGTGCAGAGGAGATTTACAAGGGCGTTGCCTGGATTGGGGAGCATGCTTTATGAGAATAGGTTGAGTGAACTTGGCCTTTTCTCCTCGGAGCGACGGAGGATGAGAGGTGACCTGATAGAGGTGTATAAGATGATGAGAGGCATTGATCGTGTGGATAGTCAGAGGCTTTTTCCCAGGGCTGAAATGGTTGCCACAAGAGGACACAGGTTTAAGGTGCTGGGGAGTAGGTACAGAGGAGATATCAGGGGTAAGTTTTTTTACTCAGAGAGGGGTGAGTGTGTGGAATGGGCTGCCGGCGGTGGTGGTGGAGGCAGATCCAATAGGGTCTTTTAAGAGACTCCTGGACAGGTACATGGAGCTTAGAAAAATAGAGGGCTATGGGTAAAGCCTAGGTCATTTCTAAGGTAGGGACAGATTCGGCACAGCATTGTGGGCCGAAGGGCCTGTATTTGGATGTAGTTTTCCTACATTTCTATGTTTCTATGTAACATTCCTTTGAAATTATTCCAAACTATGCTGATAGGTAAAGACATTTAAACCATTTAGAATGCCGTCATGAAGGAAAAAATATGAAGTTGTTTGGTGCATCAGGGTGGTGCACAGTGGGACCAAATGGGAAGGAGTGGGGTCCCATTGGGAGTGTGGATGGTGGGAGTGAATGGGAAGGGGTGGGGTCTCATTGGGAGTGTGGATGGTGGGAGTGAATGGGAAGGGGTGGGGTCCCATTGGGAGTGTGGATGGTGGGAGTGAATGGGAAGTGGTGGGGTCTCATTGGGAGTGTGGACAGAGGGGGTAAATGGGAAGGGGTGGGATGGTTTGGGAGTATTGGGTTGAGCCACAGATGGACCCCTGGCTCGTTTCTTCCCTGATTGTTCTAATTTTTTCTGTGATCAACCAGGTGCCCACCTTCAGCCTCACAGAGAAAGTCTTCTCGTCGAGTTTCATCCCATTCGGATCGAGATTTCCGGGTGAGTGTTGACAGAAAGGGGCTTCCTCCCTTCTTGAGGTCCCCTTGGGCAATACTACCTCTAACTGTGTGACAGCTTCAGGGACCAACCATTGCTGGAAGCGGGATATTTTCATACAGCTTGCACGCAATTCAGGTGTTTTTTGGAATATACATAAGACGAATATCTGAAAAGTCACAGGCTTCAGAATTCATTTTGTAATCGAAGGGTGTCATGAAATACAACAAAGAAAGTCTTTCGTGGCTGTAGACTTCCCTGCTCAGCTGCAATGAAGGCAACGTGCTCGGGAGTGTTGCGGTTACCGTGCCGCTGTGCCCCGCCGCGCGGCTGAGAGGGAACGGTGCCCCCGGGAATGCGGCTGACTCACATGAAGGGTGTGTGCACGCTGAGGTATCTTGGCCAATACCCCTGCCCAAAGCCATTTTCACAGTTGGGTTGACTTAATAGCTTCAAGCCTGGGCAGCCACTGGGGTTTTGATCCCTACTTGCTTGGGAGTAGGTCAGGGACCATCCCCCACTCCGGAACAACAACAGCAATAACCATTCCCAGAGAAGGAACAGCATGAGTTCAGTACAGAGGGAATCTCCCTCCACACCGTCCCACCACACACTCCCGGGGTCAGACACAGAGTGAAGCTCCCTCCACACCATCCCATCACACACTCCCGGGGTCAGACACAGAGTGAAGCTCCCTCCACACCGTCCCATCACACACACCCGGGGTCAGACACAGAGTGAAGCTCCCTCCACAACATCCCATCACACACTCCCAGGGTCAGACACAGAGTGAATCTCCCTCCGCACCGTCCCATCACACTCTCCCGGGGTCAGACACAGAGTGAAGCTCCCTCCACACCGTCCCATCACACACTCCCGGGGTCAGACACAGAGTGAAGCTCCCTCCACACCGTCCCATCACACACACCCGGGGTCAGACACAGAGTGAAGCTCCCTCCACACCGTCCCATCACACACTCCCGGGGTCAGACACAGAGTGAATCTCCCTCCACACCGTCCCATCACACACTCCCGGGGTCAGACACAGAGTGAAACTCCCTCCACACCGTCCCATCACACACTCCCGGGGTCAGACACAGAGTGAATCTCCCTCCACACCGTCCCATCACACACTCCCGGGGTCAGACACAGAGTGAATCTCCCTCCACACCGTCCCATCACACACTCCCGGGGTCAGACACAGAGTGAAGCTCCCTCCACATCGTCCCATCACACACTCCCAGGGTCAGACACAGAGTGAAGCTCCCACCATACCGTCCCATCACACACTCCCGGGGTCAGACACAGAGTGAATCTCCCTCCACACCGTCCCATCACACACTCCCGGAGTCAGACACAGAGTGAATCTCCCTCCACACCGTCCCATCACACACTCCCGGGGTCAGACACAGAGTGAAACTCCCTCCGCACCGTCCCATCACACACTCCCGGGGTCAGACACAGAGTGAATCTCCCTCCCCACCGTCCCATCACACACTCCCGGGGTCAGACACGGAGTGAATCTCCCTCCACACTGTCCCATCACACACTCCCGGGGTCAGACACAGAGTGACGCTCCCTCCACACCGTCCCATCAGACACTCCTGGGGTCAGACACAGAGTGAATCTCCCTCCACACCGTCCCATCACACACTCCCGGAGTCAGACACAGAGTGAATCTCCCTCCACACCGTCACACACTCCCGGGGTCAGACACAGAGTGAAGCTCCCTCCGCACCGTCCCATCACACACTCTCAGGGTCAGACAAAGAGTGAAGCTCCCTCCACACCGTCCCATCACACACTCCCGGGGTCAGACACAGAGTGAATCTCCCTCCACACCGTCCCATCACACACTCCCGGGGTCAGACACAGAGTGAAGCTCCCTCCACACCGTCCCATCACACACTCCCGGGGTCAGACACAGAGTGAATCTCCCTCCACACCGTCCCATCACACACTCCCGGGGTCAGACACAGAGTGAATCTCCCTCCACACCGTCCCATCACACACTCCCGGGGTCAGACACAGAGTGAATCTCCCTCCACACCATCCCATCACACACTCCCGGGGTCAGACACAGAGTGAATCTCCCTCCACACCGTCCCATCACACACTCCCGGGGTCAGACACAGAGTGAAGCTCCCTCCACACTGTCCCATCACACACTCCCGGGGTCAGACACAGAGTGAAGCTCCCTCCACACCATCCCATCACACACTCCCGGGGTCAGACACAGAGTGAAGCTCCCTCCACACCGTCCCATCACACACTCCCGGGGTCAGACACAGAGTGAAGCTCCCTCCACACCGTCCCATCACACACTCCCGGGGTCAGACACAGAGTGAAGCTCCCTCCACACCGTCCCATCACACACTCCCGGGGTCAGACACAGAGTGAATCTCCCTCCTCACCGCCCCACCCCGGACAGGATCTAAACCTACCGCACCTGTACCCTAATCTTACTAAAGCTCGCCAAGTCCTGTACTGTGATATTAAAAATCTCTTCTCGTGCTTTCTGCCTTTTCAGTAGAATTGGATCCTCGACCTACGACCCCAGCTGTGAAACTGCTACATCCGGAGGAACCCATGGAGTTTGGACCCTCCCAGGTCATTGGTAGGTGACCCATATCTTGTTGAAACAGATTGTGGTTCTTGTATCTTCCCCCTTCTCTTGAGCACAAGGCATTTAACGGTGTAACAGGCCAGGACAGTGATAGCTCTGTTAGACGTCTGTCCAGAGACTGACAATTTTGCTTTATTTTTAACTCACTTGATCAGGCGCACACCTGCTCGTTGATGCAAATATCTAATCAGCCAATCACGAGGCGGCAACTCACCGCGCAAAAGCACGCCGACGTGGTCAGGAGGTTCAGTCGTTCAGACCAGACATCAGAATGGGGGGGAGAAGTGCGATCCGGGTGGAATGATTGTCGGTGCCAGATGGGGTGGTTCGAGGATCTCAGAAACGGCCGACGGCCTGAGATTTTCAGGCGGGGCAGTCTCTAGGGCGGGAGAAGCTAAAACTGAAACTCCCAGGGAGCGGCAGTTCTGCGGGCGAAGACGTTTCGTCAACGAGAGAGGTCGGAGGAGGATGGCCAGACTGGTTCAGGCCGACGGGAACTCAAATCACAGCGGCACACAGAAGAGCATCTCTGAACGCAGGACACGTCAAGCCGTGAAGCGGGCGGTTGACCGCACCGGTACTAGAAAAGTGGCCACCGAGTGTCAGTTTAAGTTGAAGGGATGAGACGATTTTGTGAGCATTTCGGGAAAGATGTTTTCACCCCAGTGAGTGGAAGGGCCTGGAAATTCATACCTGAAGGGGCTGCGGAGGGAGAGAGCATTTTGAAAATCCGTCGGGAGCGCTTGCGCTGTGCCCCCAATCGTCTCTCTGACCCAGGTCACCGACCGTCGACATCTGGGTCTAGATGAAGCCAATTCCCTTTCAGTCAGTATGTGTGTTTCCATGATTCTACAGATCTCAGCAGGGATTGATACAGTCACTTACTTTAGTAACCGGCCCATAAGACACAGGGGAAGAATTAGGCCATTCCGTCATAGCTGATTTATTACCCCTCTCAACCCCGCCCTCCTGCCCCCTTCCCCATGACCTTTGACGCCCTGACTAATCAAGAACCTACCCAGCTCCACTTTAAATACACCCAGTGACTTGGCCTCCACGGGTGTCCGTGGCAAAGAATTCCACAGATTTACCATCCTCTGGCTAAAGAAATTCCTCCTCATCTCCCTTCTAAAGTGACTTCCTTCTATCCTGAGGCAGTCCCCCTCCGGTCCTGCACTCCCCCCACCATAGGAAACATCCTCTCCGCATCTGAGGCGAGTTAAGAAGTGTGTGGAGCTGCTGCGGTATATTTTGACTCTGTGCACACACGTTTAAGCCTCCGTAATAAGATTTTGACCCAGCTTGTAATGTTTTGAAAACTCCAAAACGACTCATTCCGACTTTATCTGTGAGTGGGGCTGGCAGACGGGGAGACACTGCCACCTGGTGGCCAGACCCGGAAGTCCCCACAAACAGCCCGGACAAGTGTTAACACCTGCCCCTACATACAACTCCCTCACCTCCCCTCAGGCCCCAAATCTGCCCTCCAGGTGAGGCAACTACTTCACCTGCGAGCCTGTCCGGGGGGGGGGGGGTGTCGTCCACTATATTCGATTCTCCCATCGCAGCCCTCCTCTAATCCTCCAACATCGATTTCTCTAACTTCCGGTAAATTTCTTCCTACACCCCATCCTCTCTTTTTTTTTCCATTCCCCACTCTGGCTCTTACTCCTTTCCCTCACCTGCCCATCCACTCCCCTCCTCCTTCCTCCACTCTATCTCCTATCAGACTTTCTTCTCCAGCCCTTTACCTCTTCCACCTATCACCTCCCAGCTTCTCACTTCGTTCCCCACCCCCAGCCAGCCACCTTCCCCCTCGCCTGGTTTCACCTGTCACCCGCCAGCTTGTTCTCCTTCCCCTCCCTCGACTTTTATTCTGGAATAGTAAAGAGGGTAGGAATATTCCAAGAAATTATAGACCAGCGAGTCTGACTTCAGTGGTGAGCAAGTTACCGCAGAAGATTCTGAGAGGCAAGATTGATGAACATTTGGAGAGGCGTAATGTGATTAGGAATAGTCAGCATGGCTTTGTCAAGGGCAGGTTGTGCCTTTCGAGCCTGATTTAATTCTTTGAGGATGTGACTAAACACATTGATGAAGGTAGAGCGGTGGATGTAGTGTATATGGATTTCAGCAAGGCATTTGATAAGGTTCCCCATGCAAGGATTATTCAGAAAGGAGACCTTGCTTTGTGGATCCAGAATTGGCTTGCCCTCAGAAAGCAAAGGTTGATTGTAGATGGTTCATAGTCCGCATGGAGGTCAGTGACCAGTGGGGTGCCTCGGGGATCTGTTCTGGGACCCCTCCTCTTCGTGACTTTTATAAATGACCTGGATGAGGAAGTGGAGGGATGGGCTAGTAAATTTGCTGATGACACAAAGGTTGGGGGTGCACTATGGAGGGTTGTCAGAGGTTACAGCAGGACATTGATAGGATGCAAAACTGGGCTGAGAAGTGGCAGATGGAGTTGAACCTAGATAAGTGTGAAGCGATACACACAAAACACTGGTGGAACACAGCAGGCCAGGCAGCATTTGTAGGGAGAAGCACTGTCGACGTTTCGGGCCAAGACCCTCCGTCAGGACTCAAGTGTGAGGTGGTTCATTTCAGTAGGTCAAATTTGAAGACAAAATATAGTATTAATGGTAAGACTCTTGGCAGTGTGGAGGATCAGAGGGATCTTGGGGTCCGAGTCCATAGGACGCTCAAAGCTACTGTGCAGGTTGACTGTGTTGTTAAGAAGGTGTATGGTGTATTGGCCTTCATCAACCGTGGGATTGAGTTTAGGAGCCGAGAGGTAATGTTACAGCTATATAGGACCCTGGTCAGATTCCACTTGGAGTACTGTGCTCAGTTCTGGTCACCTCACTACAAGAAGGATGTGAAAACCATGGAAAGGGTGCAGAGGAGATTTACAAGGATGTTGCCTGGATTGGGGAGCATGCCTTATGAGAATAGGTTGAGTGAACTCGGCCTTTTCTCCTCGGAGCGACGGAGGATGAGAGGTGACCTGATAGAGGTGTACAAGACGATGAGAGGCATTGATTGTGTGGATAGTCAGAGGCTTTTTCCCAGGGCTGAAATTGCTAACACGAGGGGGCATAGTTTTAAGGTGCTTGGAAGTAGGTACAGAGGAGATGTCAGGGGTAAGTTTTTCACACAGAGAGTGGTGGGTTTGTGGATCGGGCTGCCAGTGATGGTGGTGGGGGCGGATACAATAGGGTCTTTTAAGAGGCTCTTAGATAGGTACACGGAACTTAGAAAAATAGAGGGCATGCGGTAGGGAAATTCTAGGCAGTCTCTAGAGTAGGTTTCACGGTCGGCACAACATTGTGGGCCGAAGGGCACGTAACGTGCTGTAGATTTCTGTGTTCCATGTGCTAGACTCAGTCAGCTCCACCGTGGTAGAATCCAGGACACCCTCAAAGAGCAGAGCTTCAAAAAGGAAGCGTCCATCATTAAGGGCCCCCATCACCCAGGACATGCCCTCCTCCCATCAGGGAGGAGGTACAGGAGCCTGAAGACACAAACTCAGTGATTCAGGAACAGCTTCTTCCCCTCTGCCATCAGGGAGGAGGTACAGGAGCCTGAAGACACAAACTCAGTGATTCAGGAACAGCTTCTTCCCCTCTGCCATCAGGGAGGAGGTACAGGAGCCTGAAGACACACACTCAGCGATTCAGGAACAGTTTCTTCCCCTCTGCCATCAGGGAGGAGGTACAGGAGCCTGAAGACACACACTCAGTGATTCAGGAACAGCTTCTTCCCCTCTGCCATCAGGGAGGAGGTACAGGAGCCTGAAGACACACACTCAGTGATTCAGGAACAGCTTCTTCCCCTCTGCCATCAGGGAGGAGGTACAGGAGCCTGAAGACACAAACTCAGTGATTCAGGAACAGCTTCTTCCCCTCTGCCATCAGGGAGGAGGTACAGGAGCCTGAAGACACACACTCAGCGATTCAGGAACAGCTTCTTCCCCTCTGCCATCAGGGAGGAGGTACAGGAGCCTGAAGACACAAACTCAACGATTCAGGAACAGCTTCTTCCCCTCTGCCATCAGGGAGGAGGTACAGGAGCCTGAAGACACACACTCAACGATTCAGGAACAGCTTCTTCCCCTCTGCCATCAGGGAGGAGGTACAGGAGCCTGAAGACACACACTCAACGATTCAGGAACAGCTTCTTCCCCTCTGCCATCAGGGAGGAGGTACAGGAGCCTGAAGGTACACACTCAGCGATTCAGGAACACTCTGGCACGGGGTTGCGATCCTGAACGCTTGGTCTGAAGTCCCGATGAAAGGTCTCAGCCGGAAATGTCGGCCTTTTATTCCTCTCCACGATGACGTACGCCGGTGACATTAAATCCGACCCTGGGGTCCGTCCTCTTCCACCTTAATCCGCACCGTTTGTCATCTTCAGCGTATAGCTTTTAAAAAAAAATAATCTGTCTTTCTTTATGTCTGTTTTTTCGTCATTTCTACTGTATTTCGACTGTAGATGCCCCGCGAGGAAATGAAGCTCAGGGCAGCATCACAAACTTCAGTAATAAGTTTTACTTTGACGTCCCGGTGCTGACGGAGATACTGAGAGGCTGGGGTGGGGGGGGGGGGGGGGTTGGTGGTGGCGGGGGTGGAGTGCAGAGAGATTACGAATCGTTGACCGTGAAACGTCTCCCCACCCAACCCCGTTGATCTTTCAGAAATGGACACGTGCAAAGTCAACCGAGGCATCTGCGGGCACGGCGTCTGCGTCCACGACCCGGCCGGCTACACCTGCGCCTGTCACAGCGGCTACCAGCTCCACGCCCACATCAAACAGTGCGTCGGTGAGCGTCCGAGACCCTCCCTGGGGGTGCGGGGCGGGCAGTGCTGCACAGTTTCTCAGAGGCTGCACTGGGGAGTGCAATTGTTCTGGTTCTTGTGGTTTAACCTTGCCGACTTGAACTTCTTTAGATAATCAACTGCCGGGGGTGATTGATAAGTTTGTGGCCTAAGGTGGAAGGAGTCAGTTTTAGAAAACCTCGTGCATTTATTTTTCAACACAGACCCTTCCTACATTGACACACTTAGTCCAGCGGTCGTGGACCGTACGGATCTCCAGGAAGTGTCCACAGATGGGTGATTGATAAGTTTGTGGCCTAAGGTAGAAGATGAGTTATGCAGCTCTCGTTGCATGCAGTTCAACTCTTTGAGTGATTAGGCGGAAAATTTGAACTTAATAACTCATCTCCTTCTACCTTGGGCCACAAACTTACCAATGATTAGTTATTAACTTCAAACTTTCTACATAATCACTCAGAGTTGAACTGCCTGTAACGAGAGCTCTGTAACTCATCTCCTTCTACCTTAACTTATCAATCATCCCTGCTGTGGACACTTCCTGGAGGTCCAAGATCCGTACGCTCCACGACCGCTGGACTAAGTGTGTCAATGTAGGAGGGGACTGTGTTGAAAACCAAATGTGCAAGATTTTCTACAACTGACTCCTTCAGCCTTGGGCCACGAACTTATCAATCACCCCTCGTCCACACGTGAATTTGTTGCAGTAATACGCACCCCCCGGCGTTCAGGGCAGCGATATTCCCACGCGTCTCCCATCCCGCTGGGAGTGTTCCCACTCGGCCCCCGCGCCCTTGAAATCGCGGGCCTCTCTGCCCGGTCACCCGCGGCCGTCCGTCGCTGCGTCAGTGGGGTTGAACATCTGCTCCGTTTCCCCCCCCCACCAGATGTCAACGAGTGCAACAGTAACCCGTGCGGAGCCAGGCAAGGCAAGTGTGTGAACTCCATCGGCACCTACACCTGCCTCTGTTATCACGGCTTCCAGCTGCAGGAACTTCCGGAGGGGAGCACCTGTGTCGGTAGGTGGTGGCCCCCGCACCCTCCCCGTCCTCCCCCCTCCAACCCGCCCCCTCAGTCCCCTCCCCGTCCTCCCCCCTCCAACCCGCCCCCTCAGTCCCCTCCCCGTCCTCCTCCCTCCAACCCGCCCCCCTCACCCTCCCCGTCCTCCTCCCTCCAACCCGCCCCCCCTCACCCTCCCCGTCCTCCCCTCTGCAACCCGACCCCCCCCCGCGCCCTCCCCGTCCTCCCCCCTCCAACCCGCCCCCTCAGTCCCCTCCCCGTCCTCCTCCCTCCAACCCGCCCCCCGCACCCTCCCCGTCCTCCTCCCTCCAACCCGCCCCCCGCACCCTCCCCGTCCTCCTCCCTCCAACCCGCCCCCCCCACCCTCACCGTCTTCCTCCCTCCAACACCCCCCCGCACCCTCCCCGTCCTCCCCTCTGCAACCCGACCCCCCCCGCACCCTCCCCGTCCTCCCCCCTCCAACCCGCCCTCCCGCACACTCCCCGTCCTCCCCACTCCAACCCGCCCCCTCAGTCCCCTCCCCGTCCTCATCCCTCCAACCCGCTCCCCCTCACCCTCCCCGTCCTCCTCCCTCCAACCCCCCCGCACCCTCCCCGTCCTCCCCTCTGCAACCCGACCCCCCCCGCACCCTCCCCGTCCTCCCCTCTGCAACCCGACCCCCCCCGCACCATCCCCGTCCTCCCCCCTCCAACCCGCCCTCCTGCACCCTCTCCGTCCTCCCCTCTGCAACCCGACCCCCCCCCGCACCCTCCCCGTCCTCCCCCCTCCAACCCGCCCTCCCGCACACTCCCCGTCCTCCCCGCTCCAACCCGCCCCCTCAGTCCCCTCCCCGTCCTCATCCCTCCAACCCGCCCCCCCGCACCCTCCCCGTCCTCCTCCCTCCAACCCGCCCCCGCACCCTCCTCGTCCTCCTCCCTCCAACCCGCCCCCCCGCACCCTCCCCGGCCTCCTCCCTCCAACCCGCCCCCGCGCCCTCCCCATCCTCCCCCCTCCAACCCGCCCCCCCGCACCCTCCCCGGCCTCCTCCCTCCAACCCGCCCCCGCACCCTCCCCATCCTCCCCCCTCCAACCCGCCCCTCAGTCCCCTCCCCGTCCTCCTCCCTCCAACCCACCCCCTCAGTCCCCTCCCCATCCTCCTCCCTCCAACCCGCCCCCCGCACCCTCCCCGTCCTCCCCCCTCCAACCCGCCCCTCAGTCCCCTCCCCGTCCTCCTCCCTCCAACCCGCCCCCCGCACCCTCCCCGTCCTCCCCCCTCCAACCCGCCCCTCAGTCCCCTCCCCGTCCTCCTCCCTCCAACCCGCCCCCCGCACCCTCCCCGTCCTCATCCCTCCAACGCCCCCCACACCCTCCCCGTCCTCTTCCCTCCAACCCGCCCCCCCTGCACCCTCCCTGTCCTCCCCCTCCAACCCGCCCCCCCGCACCCTCCCCGTCCTCCTCCCTCCAACCCGCCCCTCAGTCCCCTCCACGTCCTCCCCCCTCCAACCCGCCCCCCCGCACCCTCCCCGTCCTCCCCCTCCAACCCGCCCCTCAGTCCCCTCCCCGTCCTCCCCCCTCCAACTGCCCCTCCGCACCCTCCCCGTCCTCCTCCGTCCAACCCGCCCCCCGCACCCTCCCCGTCCTCCTCCCTCCAACCCCCTCCACACCCTCCCCGTCATCTTCCCTCCAACCCCCCCCACACCCTCCCCGTCCTCCTCCCTCCAACCCCCCCCACACCCTCCCCGTCCTCTTCCCTCCAACCCGCCCCCCTGCACCCTCTCCGTCCTCCTCCCTCCAACCCCCCCCAAAACCCTCCCCGTCCTCCTCCCTCCAACCCGCCCCCTCAGTCCCCTCCCCGTCCTCTTCCCTCCAACCCTCCCCCTCAGTCCCCTCCCCGTCCTCTTCCCTCCAACCCACCCCCTCAGTCCCCTCCCCGTCCTCCCCCCTCCAACCCACCCCCTCAGTCCCCTCCCCATCCTCCTCCCTCCAACCCGCCCCCCGCACCCTCCCCGTCCTCCCCCCTCCAACCCGCCCCTCAGTCCCCTCCCCGTCCTCCTCCCTCCAACCCACCCCCTCAGTCCCCTCCCCATCCTCCTCCCTCCAACCCGCCCCCCGCACCCTCCCCGTCCTCCCCCCTCCAACCCGCCCCTCAGTCCCCTCCCCGTCCTCCTCCCTCCAACCCGCCCCCCGCACCCTCCCCGTCCTCCCCCCTCCAACCCGCCCCTCAGTCCCCTCCCCGTCCTCCTCCCTCCAACCCGCCCCCCGCACCCTCCCCGTCCTCATCCCTCCAACGCCCCCCACACCCTCCCCGTCCTCTTCCCTCCAACCCGCCCCCCCTGCACCCTCCCTGTCCTCCCCCCTCCAACCCGCCCCCCCGCACCCTCCCCGTCCTCCTCCCTCCAACCCGCCCCTCAGTCCCCTCCACGTCCTCCCCCCTCCAACCCGCCCCCCCGCACCCTCCCCGTCCTCCCCCTCCAACCCGCCCCTCAGTCCCCTCCCCGTCCTCCCCCCTCCAACTGCCCCTCCGCACCCTCCCCGTCCTCCTCCGTCCAACCCGCCCCCCGCACCCTCCCCGTCCTCCTCCCTCCAACCCCCCCCACACCCTCCCCGTCATCTTCCCTCCAACCCCCCCCCACACCCTCCCCGTCCTCCTCCCTCCAACCCCCCCCACACCCTCCCCGTCCTCTTCCCTCCAACCCGCCCCCCTGCACCCTCTCCGTCCTCCTCCCTCCAACCCCCCCCAAAACCCTCCCCGTCCTCCTCCCTCCAACCCGCCCCCTCAGTCCCCTCCCCGTCCTCTTCCCTCCAACCCACCCCCTCAGTCCCCTCCCCGTCCTCCCCCCTCCAACCCACCCCCTCAGTCCCCTCCCCATCCTCCTCCCTCCAACCCGCCCCCCCCATCCTCCCTGTCCTCCAACCCACCCCCCGCACCTTCCCGGTCCTCCTCCCTCCAACCCGCCCCCTCAGTCCACTCCCCGTCCTCCTCGCTCCAACCCGCCCCCTCAGTCCCCTCCCCGTCCTCGTTCCTCCAACCCGCCACCCGCACCCTCCCCGTCCTCCTCCCTCCAACCCGCCCCCCCGCACCCTCCCCGTCCTCCTCCCTCCAATCTGCCCGCACCCTCAATCACCTTCTCCCTTCCTCACTCTGGACCCTCACTCAACTCATCACCTCAGTCACCTTCTCCCTCCCTCACTCCAGACCTCCCCTCCTCACTCTGGACCCTCACTCGCCTCCTCACCTCAATCGCCCTCTCCCTCCCTCACTCTAGCCCTCCTCCTCCCTCGATAAAGCGCGTCAGTCTCCCCACTCCCCTCACGTCCGACCCTCCCCTGACCCCCCTCCCCCACCCTACTGCCGCCCCATCATCCAGGGCTCTCACTCCCCGGGCTACGGACCCTCCCGCCGACCCCTGCCCCGGCCCACCTGCTCCCTCCCCGTCCGCACCGCGCGCAGCCGGCCGAGGGCTAGCACGGACCCGATGGGCTGAAGGGCCTGTTTCTGGACCACTGTTTCTCTTTCAGACATCAACGAGTGCAGCGACGGGATCCTCTGCGCCAATGGCCGATGCATCAACACCGAGGGCTCGTTCTTCTGCCTCTGCCACGCCGGCTACGGGCTGCACAAGCACCCGACCTCCTGTGAAGGTAACCCGCCTCCCGCCCGCTAAGCCCATCGGCCGGGACGGACTGGCGCAGCGGCGGGCCCACGCTGAACCCTGCTCTTCGGCCTCGCACTGCGCCTCCGCCCTCCCCCTCGCCCTCGGCACCCTTCCCTCCGAGGCGTGCGCCCCGATGCGTCCTTTGCTGCCAGCGCACGAGGGAATTTCCAGCTGCGCCCAAAACGTTATCACTCACCTACCTCGGCAGCGCGACCGTACGCAACCACCGTTCCTTTTCCGCGGGTGGCGGAGTCCGTTGTGATCTGCCCGCAGATTTTAGAACCGGCTGGCTTACACCGTCTGCGTCGAAGGAATTGTTCTGCGCCCGCCTGCTGCCACCGGGCAAGAAAAGGATTGACACAGCACCAAGATTCGCGCGCGGTACAGATTAGAGGGGACGTTGACCGTCGCTCTCGCCCTCACCCTGACCACCTCTTTGCCACGGCACGCCCCTGCTGGCAACTTTGAGGGTACAGGGCAGAGTTAAATCCAGTTAAAAGGCTCGACTGTCTGTCGGTGTGTCCTTCCACCCATTGGTGTGTCTGCCAAATGGCGATTCCGGACGATGTTTCTCACCCTCTGCACGCCACCTTGGCTGAACAGAGAAGCACTTTCAGTAACAGACTGAGACAACTGCGCTGCTCCAAAGAGGTCAGTCTTACCCTCGGCCATTAGGCTCGATAATGAGTCGACCTACAGCCGGGGAGGTGATGGCCCCCTCCTGGTCGAAGGACAGACAAACAAGAAGGGTCAGAGCCGTCTCTATTTCCTGAGGAGACTGAGGTCCTTTAACATCTGCCGGATGATGCTGAGGATGTTCTACGAGGCTGTGGTGGCCAGTGCTATCATGTTTGCTGTTGTGTCCTGGGGCAGCAGGCTGAGGGTAGCAGACACCAACAGAATCAACAAACTCATTCGCAAGGCCAGTGATGTTGTGGGGGTGGAACTGGACTCTCTGACGGTGGTGTCTGAAAAGAGGATGCTGTCCAAGTTGCATGCCATCTTGAACAATGACTCCCATCCACTCCATAATGTACTGGTTAGGCACAGGAGTACATTCAGCCAGAGACTCATTCCACCGAGATGTAACACTGAGCGTCATAGGAAGTCATTCCTACCTGTGGCCATCAAACTTTACAACTCCTCCCTCGGAGAGTCAGACACCCTGAGCCAATAGGCTGGTCCTGGACTTATTTCCACTTGGAATAATTAACTTCTTATTATTTAATTATTTATGGTTTTATATTGCTATATTTCTACACTATTCTTGATTGGTGCGTCTGTAATGAAACCCTATTTCCCTCGGGATAGATAAAGTCTGTCTGTCTGTCTGTAGACTGTTACTAACCTCTGTTTCCCACACACTGCTATCATGGACGCCCTGTTCAACAGTACCATCACTTCTTACCCGGACAGTGAACCCGTTACTGTACAATACGACGGTAATTCTTTCACTGCCCGTCTGTCTGCTGGGGTGTCTGCCCGTCTGCCTATTGGCGCGTCTGCCTTCGTGTCCGCTCTATGTCTGTCCCTCTGCATGCACTCTCGTTTGTCTCGTGCACGTGTGCGCCTGCGCCTCTCCGGGGGGCCGTCACTTTGACGAGGCTTTTCCGTCTGGAGTTTAGCTCCCGGTGGGGTCGCCAGCGGCTGCAGGGTCGGGAAGGAGGACCCAGACAAAGACCCACCCAAGCAAGACCTCAACAGCGGAGTTGTCCGGCGTGGTGGGGAGGGGGGGGGGCGGTGAGATAGGCAGGGAGTTGTAAACTCGGCCTGTCCATCACGGGCAATACCTCAGAAAGGCGGCCTCCAGCACCAAGAACCCCCCCCCCCACCCACCTCCCTCTCTTCTCACTCCTGCCGTCCCTCAGGAGGTGGTGGGGGGGGGTGACTGAAGCCTCGACGCTGCGGTAACCGCTCCCGACCCTCCGCGGGCGGATGATGGACTGCTTACGCCGTTTCCGCTTCCCCCCCCCCCCCGAGGGCCGCCAGCTCGTCGCCAAGGAAAGGGCCCGGGAGTCCCTGGGAGACCGTTTCCGTCTGGAGTTTGGCCGTCTGCCGCTCGGCTCCTGGCGGGGGGGTGGGGGGTCACCCGCGGCGGTAAGGTGGAAGCTGACGACCTCCCGTGCTCCGCTTAAGTTCCTTTGCGTGTCCGCGGCAAAAGATGCGCACCTCCCGATGAAGGATTCGTCAGCGGATGGGAGTCGTGAGTTTGGATCCTTTAAGCATCCCAGCTCATTAATCGGATGTGAATCCCACAGCCTCTGTGACAGGGGTTGAGCTCATCTTGTCGAATCCGGCCAACCGGCCCCCCCCAGAGCAGGCGTACTTCGGGCAAGACGATAATCGGCTTTGTGACCGGAAAAAATCTGTCCAAGCAAGGCAGTTCTGGTCAATACTAGACTGCCTTCCTGTGCATTGCTCAGGAGCTGACGCTGAGGGGGTGGGTGGGGGTCTGTTTAATCTAGCGACCCATCATGTTACTGGTGTCGGGGTCCCAGAGGAGGTGCGAGGCGCTCCTTCCCTCCGCTCGCCTGCGGGTCAGCCTGGGGCGAGGTGTGGCACCTGCTTAGCCCCCGATCAGGGTCACGAGAAGCCATGGGAGCAGGTGGTGGACGGTCGTATGAGCAGCCGGTGCAGATCACAAGTCCTGGCGATGCGACCACTGACGCCGGGCAGACCACCTCTGAAGGGTATTGGTAATGGCTGGGGGGTGGTGGGGGGGTCACCCGTCTGTTAAAGTCACCGCCCAGACGGCCGCGATAGCAAACAAATTCTCTGTGGGGGGGGGGGGAGGATTATTTGCAAGAACTACCGCGATTGCCCGCGGCACGTGATGATGATGTCATGCAACACTTTGATGACGTCATGACGGTAACGGGCCCTTCCGGCCTAACGAGCCCGCTAATGTGATCCATTGACGGACCGGCAAAACGTAATAATCAGGCCCTCAGGGCTAACTAACCGGAACCCGTACGCCTTGGGACTGCGGGAGCGGGTAGGCGGGCACGGGGAGAGGGCACGGCAGGAGTTGAACCTGGGTTACCGGCACAGCGTCGCGGTGCCCAGCGAACGGGCTGACCTCCTTTCTCCCCTCCAGACATCAACGAGTGCCTCAGCCCCGGCACCTGCCCGCGGGGGGAGTGCAGGAACAAACCGGGCTCGTACGAGTGCGTGCCATGTCCGGAGGGCTATCGGAGCCAGGCCGGCGAGTGCTTCGGTGAGACACAGCCCGGGGAGGGGTGCTTGGCGGGCAGCGGGGGGTGTACTGGGGTTCAGGAGGGAAAGGGACAAGGAGGGTTACGGGGTGGCATTGATCTCAGAGTAGGTTAAAGGGTTGGCAAGCATTGTGGGCCAAAGTCTGCTGTACTCTCCTATTGACACAGGGGAGGGGGGCTTCAGAAGTGACGGGTGGGTTCGAGCTAGAGGGTAAAGTACTTCAATAGTGACTCTGGCAAGATCAGGGATTCACTTCTACACCGTCCCATCACACACTCCCGGGGTCAGACACAGAGTGAAGCTCCCTCCATACCGTCCCATCACACACTCCCGGGGTCAGACACAGAGTGAAACTCCCTCCGCACCGTCCCATCACACACTCCCGGGGTCAGACACAGAGTGAATCTCCCTCCACACCGTCCCATCACACACTCCCGGGGTCAGACACAGAGTGAAGCTCCCTCCACACCGTCCCATCACACACTCCCGGGGTCAGATACAGAGTGAAACTCCCTCCGCACCGTCCCATCACGCACTCCCGGGGTCAGACACAGAGTGAATCTCCCTCCACACCGTCCCATCACACACTCCCGGGGTCAGACACAGAGTGAAGCTCCCTCCACACCGTCCCATCACACACTCCCGGGGTCAGACACAGAGTGAAACTCCCTCCACACCGTCCCATCACACACTCCCGGGGGCAGACACAGAGTGAAGCTCCCTCCACACCGTCCCATCACACACTCCCGGGGGCAGACACAGAGTGAAGCTCCCTCCACACCGTCCCATCACACACTCCCGGGGTCAGACACAGAGTGAAGCTCCCTCCACACCGTCCCATCACACCCCCCCGGGGTCAGACACAGAGTGAAGCTCCCTCCACACCGTCCCATCACACACTCCCGGGGTCAGACACAGAGTGAAGCTCCCTCCACACCGTCCCATCACACCCCCCCGGGGTCAGACACAGAGTGAAGCTCCCTCCACACCGTCCCATCACACACTCCCGGTGTCAGACACAGAGTGAAGCTCCCTCCACACCGTCCCATCACACACTCCCGGGGTCAGACACAGAGTGAAGCTCCCTCCACACTGTCCCATCACACACTCCCGGGGTCAGACACAGAGTGAAGCTCCCTCCACACCGTCCCATCACACACTCCCGGGGTCAGACACTGAGTGAAGCTCCCTCCACACCATCCCATCACACACTCCCAGGGTCAGACACAGAGTGAAGCTCCCTCCACACCGTCCCATCACACACTCCCGGGGTCAGACAAAGAGTGAAGCTCCCTCCACACCGTCCCATCACACACTCCCGGGGTCAGACACAGTGTGAAGCTCCCTCCACACCGTCCCATCACACACTCCCGGGGTCAGACAAAGAGTGAAGCTCCCTCCACACCGTCCCATCACACACTCCCGGGGTCAGACACAGAGTGAATCTCCCTCCACACCGTCCCATCACACACTCCCGGGGTCAGACACTGAGTGAAGCTCCCTCTACATGGTTGGCTGCCTCTCTGCTGTTAGGGTTACCTCTGGATCTTTTCCCTTGCCAGATATCGACGAGTGCGTGGACAGGTCTTTCTGCTTGAACGGAAAGTGTCACAACTCCAAGGGCTCGTACAGTTGCACCTGCAACAAGGGCTTCCAGCCGCTGCCGGACAAGAAAGGTTGCCAAGGTAACCGGGACGCCTCCATGACATCCTGTGGGCTTTGGGGACAGAGAGGGAAGTTCGGGGTCGGGTTAGGATTTAGGCCTGGGGAGTGGGGGCGTCGGAGTAGGGGCCCGAGTCTACGCCTGTGCTCCTCCTTCAAAGACCAACGACGCGGACGTGAGATATCTGTGGTCCGAAGCTGATTGGCAGAGAGTGGATGAGAGGCCCCCTCCACCCAGTCAGTGAATTGTCAGCAGGTTCGGGAGATGGAGTTACATAAGAATATAAGAAGTCGGCCATCTTGCCCGTCGAGCCTGCCCCGCCATTCAATAAGATCAAGGCTGATCTGGCCACGGACTCATCTCCACCTACCTGCCCTCTCCCCATAACCTTTAATCCCCCTACTCTGCAAAAATCTATCCAACCTTGTCTTAAATATATTTACTGAGGCAGCCTCCACTGCTTCACTGGGCAGAGAATTCCACGGATTCACCACCGTCTGGGAAAAGCAGTTCCTCCTCATCTCCGTCCTAAATCTACTCCCCTGAATCTTCAGGCTACGTCCCCTCGTTCTAGTCTCACCTCCCAGTGGAAATGACTTTCCTGCCTCTATCTTATCTATGTTTCTCCTCTCATCCTTCTGAATTCCAGTGAGTACAGTCCCAGGCGACTCAGCGTCTGCTCATGGTCTAACCCCCTCATCTCCACTCGTGAGGATGGGAATTTGCATGAGAAACTCACTCACTCTTTCCAAGAGGTTCCCCAAAGAGAAGGTGCCTCGTTTTGCCCGTCTCCTTGCACAGGGCTTGATACAAGATACCACGTCCCCTTGTGGGTTCACTAACACGCTGTTCAAGAAAGATATCAGGGATGCATTTCTGAAGTCCTGCCCCGAGCGGCTGATGTGGGAGAGTGCCCGCAGGCCGCGGGAAGGGGATTCAGCGGGCGGGGAGTTTCAGTTCTATTTCCGCTGGAGGGACGGGTTCCCACGGGTTCACGGGTCAGTGAGGCCCAGAGTTCGGGCGACCGGCCTGCCCTGGGACCGATGACCGAGGGCTGGGGCTCGAATTGGAAGTCGAGGCCCGCAGTCCGCAGCCCGAGCCTGTGGACCGGCTGACGAAGGCCTTAGCCTGAAAGTCTGAAGCTGCCAGAGACCAGAGGCCTATCCTGGGGGAGGGCAGGGGGTTAAAGGACAGCTGAAGGAGGGGGGGACCATTTTTTGCCTCGAGCCAGGATGCCCTGGTTTCTGATGCGGCCCGTCCTTCGCGCTCTCTCTCCTCCAGACGTCAACGAGTGTAACAATAGGAGGCTGTGCGCCAACGGTCGCTGCTTGAACACGGAGGGGTCCTTCCAGTGTCGCTGTCACCTCGGTTACCGCCTGTACAGCCACAAGACCTCCTGCGAAGGTGGGTGGGGAGAGTCAGTGACGGGGAGAGTGTCTGTGGGCTGTGGGAGGGGATTCGGTGGGTGTGGGGAGAGTCGGTGATGGGGAGAGTGTCTGTGGGCTGTGGGAGGGGATTCGGTGGGTGTGGGGAGAGTCAGTGACGGGGAGAGTGTCTGTGGGCTGTGGGAGGGGATTCAGTGGGTGTGGGGAGAGTGTCTGTGGGCTGGGGGAGGGGATTCGGTGGGTGTGGGGAGAGTCAGTGACGGGGGAGAGTGTCTGTGGGCTGTGGGAGGGGATTCGGTGGGTGTGGGGAGAGTCAGTGATGGGGAGAGTGTCTGTGGGCTGTGGGAGGGGATTCGGTGGGTGTGGGGAGAGTGTCTGTGGGCTGTGGGAGGGGATTCGGTGGGTGTGGGGAGAGTCAGTGACGGGGGAGAGTGTCTGTGGGCTGTGGGAGGGGATTCGGTGGGTGTGGGGAGAGTCAGTGACGGGGGAGAATGTCAGTGGGCTGTGGGAGGGGATTCGGTGGGTGTGGGGAGAGTCAGTGACGGGGAGAGTGTCTGTGGGCTGTGGGAGGGGATTCGGTGGGTGTGGGGAGAGTGTCTGTGGGCTGTGGGAGGGGATTCGGTGGGTGGGGAGAGTGTCTGTGGGAGGGGATTCGGTGGGTGTGGGGAGAGTCGGTGATGGGGGAGAGTGTCTGTGGGCTGTGGGAGGGGATTCGGTGGGTGTGGGGAGAGTCAGTGACGGGGGAGAGTGTCTGTGGGCTGTGGGAGGGGATTCGGTGGGTGTGGGGAGAGTCAGTGACGGGGAGAGTGTCTGTGGGCTGTGGGAGGGGATTCGGTGGGTGTGGGGAGAGTCAGTGACGGGGGAGAGTGTCTGTGGGCTGTGGGAGGGGATTCGGTGGGTGTGGGGAGAGTCAGTCACGGGGGAGAGTGTCAGTGGGCTGTGGGAGGGGATTCGGTGGGTGGGGAGAGTGTCTGTGGGCTGTGGGAGGGGATTCGGTGGGTGTGGGGAGAGTCAGTGATGGGGGAGAGCGTCTGTGGGCTGTGGGAGGGGATTCGATGAGTGTGGGGAGAGTCAGTGATGGGGGAGAGTGTCTGGGAGCTGTGGGAGGGGATTCGGTGGGTGTGTGGAGAGTCAGTGATGGGGGAGAGTGTCTGGGAGCTGTGGGAGGGGATTCGATGGGTGTGGGGAGAGTCAGTGATGGGGAGAGTGTCAGTGGGCTGTGGGAGGGGATTCGGTGGGTGGGGAGTGTCTGTGGGATGTGTGAGGGGATTCGGTGGGTGTGGGGAGAGTCAGTGACGGGGGAGAGTGTCTGTGGGCTGTGGGAGGGGATTCGGTGGGTGTGGGGAGAGTCAGCGATGGGGAGAGTGTCTGTGGGCTGTGGGAGGGGATTCGGTGGGTGTGGGGAGAGTGTCTGTGGGCTGTGGGAGGGGATTCAGTGGGTGGGGAGAGTGTCTGTGGGCTGTGGGAGGGGATTCGGTGGGTGTGGGGAGAGTGTCTGTGGGCTGTGGGAGGGGATTCGGTGGGTGTGGGGAGAGTGTCTGTGGGCTGTGGGAGGGGATTCGGTGGGTGGGGAGAGTGTCTGTGGGAGGAGATTCGGTGGGTGTGGGGAGAGTCAGTGATGGGGGAGAGTGTCTGTGGGCTGTGGGAGGGGATTCGGTGGGTGTGGGGAGAGTGTCTGTGGGCTGTGGGAGGGGATTCGGTGGGTGGGGAGAGTGTCTGTGGGAGGGGATTCGGTGGGTGTGGGGAGAGTCGGTGACGGGGGAGAGTGTCTGTGGGCTGTGGGAGGGGATTCGGTGGGAGTGGGGAGAGTCAGTGACGGGGGAGAGTGTCTGTGGGCTGTGGGAGGGGATTCGGTGGGTGTGGGGAGAGTCAGTGACGGGGGAGAGTGTCTGTGGGCTGTGGGAGGGGATTCGGTGGGTGTGGGGAGAGTCAGTGACGGGGGAGAGTGTCAGTGGGCTGTGGGAGGGGATTCGGTGGGTGTGGGGAGAGTCAGTGATGGGGGAGAGTGTCTGTGGGCTGTGGGAGGGGATTCGGTGGGTGTGGGGAGAGTCAGTGACGGGGGAGAGTGTCTGTGGGCTGTGGGAGGGGATTCGGTGGGTGTGGGGAGAGTCAGTGACGGGGGAGAGTGTCTGTGGGCTGTGGGAGGGGATTCGGTGGGTGTGGGGAGAGTCAGTGACGGGGGAGAGTGTCAGTGGGCTGTGGGAGGGGATTCGGTGGGTGGGGAGAGTGTCTGTGGGAGGGGATTCGGTGGGTGTGGGGAGAGTCGGTGATGGGGGAGTGTCTGTGGGCAGTGGGAGGGGATTCGGTGGGTGTGGGGAGAGTCAGTGATGGGGAGAGTGTCTGTGGGCTGTGGGAGGAGATTCGGTGGGTGGGGAGAGTCAGTGATGGGGTAGAGTGTCTGGGCTGTGGGAGGGGATTTGGTGGGTAGGGAGAGTCAGTGATGGGGTAGAGTGTCTGGGCTGTGGGAGGGGATTTGGTGGGTAGGGAGAGTCAGTGATGGGGAGAGTGTCAGTGGGCTGTGGGAGGGGATTCGGTGGGTGTGGGGAGAGTCAGTGATGGGGAGAGTGTCTGTGGGCTGTGGGAGGGGATTCGGTGAGGGTGGGGAGAGTCAGTGATGGGGTAGAGTGTCTGGGCTGTGGGAGTGGATTTGGTGGGTGGGGAGAGTCAGTGATGGGGAGAGTGTCAGTGGGCTGTGGGAGGGGATTCGGTGGGTGTGGGGAGAGTCAGTGACGGGGGAGAGTGTCTGTGGACTGTGGGAGGGGATTTTGTGGGTGGGGAGAGTCAGTGATGGGGAGAGTGTCTGTGGGCTGTGGGAGGGGATTCGGTGGGTGTGGGGAGAGTCAGTGATGGGGGAGAGTGTCTGTGGGCTGTGGGAGGGGATTCGGTGGGTGTGGGGAGAGTCAGTGACGGGGGAGCGTGTCTGTGGGCTGTGGGAGGGGATTCGGTGGGTGGGTTGAGGGGTGAACACCCACAGGCTCCATGATCAGAGAAATCGGGAGACCCATATCCCCGGTACAGAGTGAACGTTCCTGGGGTTTGACACCGAAGTTGGGTATCAGGGGGAGGGGGAGAGCTGGATCGCGTTTGACTGGGATCTCAGTGTGTGTGGTGCGGTCTCCCCGACACAGATATCGACGAGTGCATCGAGGTGGAGAGAGCTTGTCTTAACGGGGAGTGTGTCAACACGCCAGGGTCCTACACGTGCCAGTGTCACCCGGGGTACCAACTGCTGGACGGCGTCAAGTGCAAAGGTAACATGGCAAGGCACAGCCCTGTGATTGGACCCCGATCACAGTGTGTGTCACACGTTACCCCTCACTGTCACAGTGACTCCCCACTCCCCACGCCCCTCACCGTGACACCGACACACCCCACACCCCTCACCGTGACACTGACACTCCCCACACCCCTCACCGTGACACCGACACTCCCCACACCCCTCACTGTGATACTGACACTCCCCACACCCCTCACTGTGACACTGACACACTCCACAACCCCTCACTGTGACACCGACACTCCCCACACCCCTCACTGTGACACTGACACACTCCACAACCCCTCACTGTGACACTGACACACCCCACACCCTCACTGTGACACTGACACACTCCACAACCCCTCACTGTGACACCGACACTCCCCACACCCCACACTGTGACACTGACACTCCCCACACCCCTCACTGTGACACCGACACTTCCCACACCCCTTACCGTGACACCGATACACCCCACTCCCCTCACTGTGTTACCAACAGACCCCACACCCCTCACTGTGACACTGACACACCCCACACCCCTCACTGTGACACCGACACTCCCCACACCCCTCACTGTGACACTGACACATCCCACACTGTGACACTGACACACCCCACACCCCGACACCAACAGACCCCACACCCCTCACTGTGACACTGACACACCCCACACCCCTCACTGTGACACTGACACACCCCTCACCCCGACACCAACAGACCCCACACTCCTCACTGTGACACTGACACACCCCACACCCCTCACTGTGACACTGACACACCCCTCACCCCGACACCAACAGACCCCACACCCCTCACTGTGACACTGACACACCCCACACCCCTCACTGTGACACCGACACTCCCCACACCCCACACTGTGACACCGATACACTCCACACCCCTCACTGTGACACCGATACACCCCACACCCTGACTGTGACACTGACACACCCAACACCCCTCACTGTGACACCGATACACTCCACACCCCTCACTGTCACTGACACACTCCACACCCCTCACTGTGACACCGATACACTCCACACCCCTCACTGTGACACCGATACACCCCACACCCTCACTGTGACACCGATACACCCCACACCCTCACTGTGACACCGACACACTCCACACCCCTCACTGTGACACCGATACACCCCACACCCTCACTGTGACACCGACACACTCCACACTCCTCACTGTGACACTGACACACCCCACACCCCTCACTGTGACACTGACACACCCCTCACCCCGACACCAACAGACCCCACACCCCTCACTGTGACACTGACACACCCCACACCCCTCACTGTGACACCGACACTCCCCACACCCCACACTGTGACACCGACACTCCCCACACCCCTCACCGTGACACCGATACACTCCACACCCTCACTGTGACACCGATACACTCCACACCCTCACTGTGACACCGATACACCCCACACCCTCACTGTGACACCGACACACTCCACACCCCTCACTGTGACACTGACACACCCCACACCCCTCACTGTGACACCGACACTCCCCACACCCCACACTGTGACACCGACACTCCCCACACCCCTCACCGTGACACCGATACACTCCACACCCCTCACTGTGACACCGATACACCCCACACCCTGACTGTGACACTGACACACCCAACACCCCTCACTGTGACACCGATACACCCCACACCCTCACTGTGACACTGACACACCCAACACCCCTCACTGTGACACCGATACACCCCACACCCTCACTGTGACACCGATACACTCCACACCCCTCACTGTGACACCGACACACTCCACACCCCTCACTGTCACTGACACACTCCACACCCCTCACTGTCACTGACACACTCCACACCCCTCACTGTGACACCGATACACTCCACACCCCTCACTGTGACACCGATACACCCCACACCCTCACTGTGACACCGATACACCCCACACCCTCACTGTGACACCGATACACTCCACACCCCTCACTGTGACACCGACACACCCAACACCCCTCACTGTGATACCGACACTCCCCACACCCCTCACTGTGACACCGATACACCCCACACCCCTCACTGTGACACCGACACACTCCACACCCCTCACTGTGACACTGACACTCCCCACACCCCTCACTGTCACTGACACACTCCACACCCCTCACCGTGACACCGATACACTCCACACCCCTCACTGTGACACCGATACACCCCACACCCCTCACTGTGACACCGACACACCCCACACCCTCACTGTGACACCGATACACCCCACACCCCACACTGTGACACTGACACACCCCTCACCCCTCACTGTGACACTGACACACCCCTCACTGTGACACCGACACACTCCACACCCTCACTGTCACTGACACACTCCACACCCTCACTGTCACTGACACACTCCACACCCCACTGTCACTGACACACCCCTCACCCCTCACTGTGACACCGACACACCCCACACCCCTCACTGTGACACCGACACACCCCTCACCCCTCACTGTGACACTGACACACCCCACACCCCTCACTGTGACACTGACACACCCCTCACCCCTCACTGTGACACTGACACACCCCTCACCCCTCACTGTGACACTGACACACCCCACACCCCTCACTGTGACACTGACACACCCCACACCCCTCACTGTGACACTGACACACCCCTCACCCCTCACTGTGACACTGACACA